>NW_022680569.1:0-178139 GCF_009764315.1 Trachypithecus francoisi | reverse complement strand
TTAAAATGGCTTACAATGCATAAAGCACTTGGAATAGTGCCTGGCAAATAATTGTGCAATATATAAAATTTTACTAATATTATTATGTTAATTCACATGTAATTATCTTATCCCTGTATTTTTTATAATATTCTTAAACTGGAAGTCTTAATATCTACAAACATGAGAACTGGTTAGGTAAATGATGTTGTATGCAAATGATGGGACACTACAGATCCAGTAAAGCTGATGCTATAAATATTTGCTGACATTGGATGATTAATTGCTCATGGTATAGTAATAAGTGAACAAAGTTTGAATTGATTGTATTTTTCTAAAAATTATATAAACAATGTATGGATATATATACACACATATATATTTAAAGCTATGTTTGCATATGAAATTATCCAGACAAAAATATGCTAAAATGTTAACAATGGTTCTCCTTATCTGTATGCTCCAAATATTTCACATAAATTATTACTTTTGTAATTAAAACAGGAAACATATTAAATACCTAAATTTCAATAATTTCATAAAACAGAAGACTATAAGCAAATATTCTGATATTGTAGGAAATTCTGATATCTGTAGGAAAAGATTGCTTGAGAAAAATATTGAAAACAAAATTTAAAACTTCTGTAAGTCAAGAAACTACAAAGTTCAAATACAAATAGCTACCTTGGGAAAAACTAATCACAACACAAATAATAAAGTGTTAAAAAGCTCAATGTATCAAGTGTGCTAATTGATTAAAAAGAAGATTGATACCCAGTATAAAAATGGGCAAGGAATATACAATCCAGCTTTTCAGAAACAAAAATAAAATTTAAAATATGGACAATAATGTATGTATATCATCATTAGTAATCCAAGAAATGCAAATCAAAATATATATATATTATATTTGTATTTATTAAATTGGCAAAGGAATAAGAAGACTTTGTGTTAGTTAAGTAGGAGCAAAAATTAAACAAAACTAATTTTTTTTTTGAGGCAGAGTCTTGCTCTGTTGGTCAGGCTGGAGTGCAGTGGCACAATCTCAGCTCACTCCAACCTCCACCTCCCAGGTTCAAGCAATTCTCCCTTGTCAGCCTCCCAAGTAGCTGGGATTACAGGTGCGCACCACCACACCGGGTTAATTTTTGTATTTTAAGTAGAGACGGGGTTTCACCATGTTGGCCAGGCTGATCTGGAACTCCTGATCTTAGATGATCCACTCACCTCAGCCTCCAAAGTACTGGGATTACAGGCGTGAGCCACAGCGCCCCACCCCAAATTACAACACTTTTGAAAAGCTCTTTACTACATTGCTATTCAAAGTATGGCCCTTCGACAAACAGCATCGGCATGGCCTGCGAGCTAGTTGGAAATGCAGAATCTTGGGCCCTTCCGCAAACCTGAATCAGAATCTGCATGCTACCAAGAGCTAGGGTGATTCAGTTCACACATTAATGCTTGAGAAGGGCTGCTTCTGGAAACAGACTGACACAAAGGTTCAGGGCAGAAATTTTACAATATATGTCAAAAACTTTAGACAATATTAATATATTTAATACAGGAATTTTATTCTAGCCTGAGGAAATAATCAGAGGAACTAATAAATGGAGCCACAAAGGTCACTGAAATCGTATATATATATGTATATATATAGCACTTGGAATAGTGCCTGGCAAATGTTTGTGCAATATAAAGTTTTGCTAATATTATTATGTTAATTCACGTGTGTGTATATATATAGGTTTTGTTTTGTTTTTTTTTGAGACGGAGTCTCACTCTGTCACCCAGGCTGGAGTGCAGTGGCCGGATCTCAGCTCACTGCAAGCTCCACTTCCCAGCTTCAAGCAATTCCCCTGCCTCAGCCTCCTGAGTAGCTGGGATTACAGGTCTGCACTACCACACCCGGCTAATTGTTTGTATTTTTAGTAGAGATGGGGTTTCACCATGTTGGCCAAGCTGGTTTTGAACACCTGACCTCAAGTGATCTGCCACCTTGGCCTGCCAAACTGCTAGGATTACAGGAGTGAGCCACTGCGCCCAGACTGAAATCACAGTTTGAGTAGCCAAAATCTGGTAGCTAGTTAAGTGTCCAGCAGTGGAATGTTAACTAGGTGGTGAAGTGATATGCTGCTGTTAAAAATTAAAAAATTTATTGAATATTAATAGTTATGAAAAATATTCATGATGTGTTAAGAAAAGAAGTATGCAAGTAATTTATGTACACATAATTTTTTCAAGACAATTATTTTAAAACAAAATGTTTTTATGCATTTTTTTTTTTTTTTTTTTTGAGACGGAGTCTCGCTCTGTCGCCCAGGCTGGAGTACAGTGGCCGGATCTCAGCTCACTGCAAGCTCTGCCTCCCGGGTTCACACCATTCTCCTGCCTCAGCCTCCCGGGTAGCTGGGACTACAGGCGCCCGCCACCTCGCCCGGCTAGTTTTTTGTATTTTTCAGTAGAGGCGGGGTTTCACCGTGTTAGCCATATATGCATTTTAAACCTAGAAGGAAATATAATCTACTTTCTGTGAGTCTTAATTATTTTTTAAAATACTGTTGACTTTTCTACATACTATCATATTTCGACAGTCAATTTATGTTACTTTATAATCAGCTAAAAGTTATCAGAAAGGATTGAATTAACTTACATTAGCAATTATTTAGTTATTCACCCTACAGTCTTGGTGGAATTGTTTTATCATTATCTTTTAGATTTGCCGGTTTGGAAAAGTACAAAATGGCATCTCATTATTGTTTTAATTTTGAATTACTTAAAATTGATGAGTTCTACATTTATTTTTAGAATCTGTCTTGGCACTGAATAATTTAACTACATTATTAAATAATGCAGCTCATATTCTAAAATAAAATGAATACAGTTGAGTTTAATTTACCTTAAACTTCAGAATATTACACTGTATAGGCTTGTTCAGGACAAAGGTTTGTATATACCTTTTTCCTACATTCACTGGTGTTTTAATCATTAATAACTTTTAAAACTATTATGGAAAAATTGAAACATACACAAAAGTAGATAGAAAAGTCTAATGAACCCTATCTACTCATCAACAAACTTCAACAATTATCACTCATGTCCAATCTTGTTTATTTTATACTCCAACCCACTTCTCCTACCTTTCCTGAATTATTTTGAAGCAAATCATATAATTTCATCCAAATAATTTGGTCTCTAGCTCTAAAAGATAAGTACTCTTAAAAAACCAAAGATACAATAACATTATCACACCTTAAAATATGAATCATTATTTCTTAATATCAATAAGATATTCTCCCAGTTTTTTAAACTTTCAGTCTCTGTCTCTCTCTGTCTCTCTGGTATGCTCTCTCTCTCTCTCCAGTTTTTTCTTTCTTTCTCTTTTTTTTTTTTTTTTTTTGAGACAGAGTCTCTCTCTGTCACCAGGCTGGAGTGCAGTGGCGCAATCTTGGCTCACTGCAACCTCTGCCTCCCGGGTTCATGCCATTCTCCTGCTTCAGCCTCCCAAGTAGCTGGAACTACAGGTGCCCGCCACCACGCCCTGCTAATTTTTGTATTTTTAGTAGAGATGGGGTTTCACCATGTTGGTCAGGCTGGTCTTGATCTCTTGACTTCATGATCTGCCTACCTTGGCCTCCCAAAGTGCTGGGATTATAGGCATGAGTCACCGTGCCTGGCAAATTATTGTTTTAATAGGATACAAAAAATTATCCACATACTGTCATATATAACCATGAGCTTTTCAAAAAGAAATCAAAGACTTTTCTCTCGGTGTTCTTTTCCTTTTATGTAGCAAAACATGAAAATTGCTTGCAAATGTCACCTCATTATGACCTTTCTGATTACTATTTGAGGGGGGTCACCTTCATCCATTCCTCTTATTTCTTCCTTTCCCCAATTGTGGTTGCATCATATGTCTCCTTCATTCCTCTTCTCCCCTTCCTTCTCACTCTTTCCATTTTGTTCTTTGTCAGTCACATTCACCCTTCTAGGTTCAATGCTCCACACATTACACATGATTCTGAAATTTCTTTTCCCACCCCTGACAACACACCCTGGCTAATTCTTACTGATGGAAATGGATGCCTTTTCTCTCGGTTGTCCTGCTGGTACCTGAGACTTGACTTTCCCAAACTGAATGAACTTGCCACTGTCCCTTCATATCAACTCCTCATTCTACTCTCCCTCTTTCTGTCATTGATGTCACTCTCCCAGGACTCAGATGACACCTCTCACCATACACACAGTGAGTGGTCAAGTCCAGCTATGTTCTCTCCTGCCCATCCCTCTCTTTCCACTCCTCTCTCATACAATAGCAAAGCCCTTGAAATACGTTGCTTAGCTTCAAGCCTCAGTACTGTCATTCATAAGCTTGTTAAATTGCCTATCCTTTGACCTCTTTATGATTTTGGTTTTTTTTTTTTTTTTTTTTTGAGATGGAGTCTCGCTCTCATCCAGGCTGGAGTGCAGTGGCCTGATCTCCGCTCACTGCAAGCTCCACCTCCCGGGTTCACGCCATTCTCCTGCCTCAGCCTCCCGAGTAGCTGGGACCACAGGCGCCCGCCACCATGCCAGGCTAATTTTTTTTGTATTTTTAGTAGAGACGGGGTTTCACCGTATTAGCCAGGATGGTCTCGATATCCTTGCCTCGTGATCCGCCTGCCTCGGCCTCCCAAAGTGCTGGGATTACAGGCATGAGGCACTGCGCCTGGCTCTATGATTCTGATTTTATTTTCACTTTTTAAATTGGGGAGACAAAACTTATCTTGCGGGGTGAAAATAAAAGCAAATCTACAAAGAATAAATGACGGACGGCTTATCTTAAAAAAATACCAATTGGTAGGGGCTGGGCAGGGTGGCTCATGCCTGTAATCCCAGGACTTTGCGAGGACAAGGCAGGTGGATCACCTGAGGTCAGGATTTCGAGACCAGCCTGGCCAACTTGGTGAAACCCTGTCTCTGCTAAAAACACAAAAATTAGCCAGGTGTGGTGGTAGGCGCCTGTAGTCCCAGCTACTAGGGAAGGCGAGGCAGAAGAATTGCTTGAACCCGAGAGGCAGAGCTTGCAATGAGACGAGATTGAGGCCCACGGGATCATTCTGGGCTGCAGCCAGGCCCTGCCTGGCTCAGTCGATGTGCACAGCCCATCTATTCTCACCCGGAGGGGTCCAGAATCGGATCTGATCGGGGGTCGTGAGATGACCCCAGCAGGTGCCCTGAAACCCCCCCTCCCCGGGTGGATTTCGGCTCAAGGAGGTCCTGAAGACAGGACTCCTGGGGGTCTTGGGTTTGGACCTGGGACGCCGCCCGGGGCCCCTCTCCCACGCGGCCCCCTACCGGACCCCGGATCCAGATGTTGCCAAGGTTGCAGCAGGAGAGCCGCTGGCGCTCAGCGGCCGCCATCCTTTAAAGGGGATGCAGCCTCACTGCCCGCAGCGGAGCGCGGGGCGGACCAGCCAATGCGCATGCGGGAGGCGCGAGCGGGTGCACGCGTCACAGTGGTTCCCACGGTTGTCACGGAAACCACGCCCTGAGGCCTGGCAAACAGGAGCCCTCCGTGGCAGTGCTTGGGTGTCGGGGCTCCCAGGCTCCATCCTGACCTCTCCACGGGGTCCACAGGACTGTCTCCGGATGCCAGGAGTCGTAGCGAAGGGCTGACCAGGATGTTGAAAGCACAGGCGGAGTCCGGGGGAGGCAGCGCCGCATCCCAGCCTCAGGCCCGCCCCGACGCTGTTCCGCTGTTCGGGTGAGTCGCCCCAGAAGTCGTGCCCCGTGATCTCGAGGACGGGTCAGCCTGCAGGCCCGTGGGCTGCTCTCTCAGCCGAGGGTCCTTCTGCTCGAGAGCTGAACCCCGAACCCCGTAGCCTCAGCGGCTGCCTGTGGGTGTTTGTTTCTGCGCCACTGCCTTATGACTGTCTGTGTGTGTGTGTGTGTTTGTGTGCCTCCCATTTTCGCTTCTCTCTCTGTCTCTCTCTGTGAGTTTCTTGCCCTCTCTCTGTCGGTTGGTGTTTATATGTGTGTGTGTGTGTGTGTGTGTGTGTGTGTGTGTGTGTGTGTTTGGAGGAATGTGCACTGTGCGCCAAAGAGCCATTTCTGGCCTGTCGGCCTGTCTTTGGTGAGCCTCCCTCCGCGTCTCTGCCTGGGTCATGTGTCCGCTTGTCAGCCATTTTCGCTGTGGTTCCACTTTGGGTTTGTGAAGGCCTCGACCACGTGAGGTGATGCGTGGCTTCCCTAGTAGCTGAAATCTCATTCCCATCCCGTGCGGCCTCTTTTCATGGATCAAGACTAACATACTCTAGCCGGGGACAAGAGCCCCACGGGAGCTCATTTTTCTGCAGAAGAGGAGCAGGCCCACATCACAGAAGAGGCTTGTATCTTTTCAGGGCTCTTCTCTGAGAAAACAAGCCACACCACGACACAGGCTGAAAGAGTAAGCCGGGAATGGGAGATGGCCACAATCCAAGTCACTGGTACGCTGGCCTCACTGGACAAGCCACCCGTTTGTCACCCTTCCCCTTCAGCCCGTGGCGGTTTCACGGTGCTGTACCTCGCCTGGGCTCTGGCCTCTGCTCCGTCCTCCTACTGGCTGTGTATCCCCTGTTTCTCCAGGGCGTAGATGCTTCTTGGTCTGGCTGGATGTCTTCTACAAGGATCACTTCCCAGTCCATCAGGGAGACACTTCCTGGAGATCCCTGTCATGATTGCTTCTCTCTGCAGACCTGCTTCGGTTTGAGCCGATTTCCACCGGGGGAGGGGGAGCTTCAGGGCGCCGGCTGGGGTCTCAGGACTCCGCTTCAGATCCGACTCTGGACCCCTCTGGGACAGAAAGCATGGGCAGAGCACATCTAGTGAGTCAGGCAGGCTCTCCCTGCAGCCCACAATCATCCCAGGGTCCTCAGGGCGTGCTGTCCGCTGAAAGTTCACTGACCCATCTGAGCCCTCTGCCTCCCTCCTCCTTTGACAGTCATGTCCTTGTCTTCTGGGACAGGTGCTGTCGCATATCTTCTGCTCATCTAGTCTCATTTCTGAGAATGAGACTCCCCTCTGCTTCTGGGGGGACTGACCCCCTGAAACTTTCGACCCGCTGTTAGATCCCAGGCGTTCTTTGACTTTCCCTGGCATTCATGGAAAGGTCACCTGTGCCCCCTTCAACCGGGCACATGCCTGGTTACCATTGTTTCTTCCGCCATCGCCCCGTGTGCCCTCCGTGACACACGTTCACACCATCTGCTGTGGGGTACGCCACTGCCACGCATTGGCTCCACCTGAGAATCGCTCCTGGACCTGGTTACATGTGTCCTGGAAAGCGGAATCAGCTTGAAGGAGCCCCAGGCCCTTCAGAATCAGGACAGGCCAGTGCTCTTTTAAAGGAGGGAGGCAGAGGGCTGACGGCTCAGTGAACTTTCAGCTGACACCACGCCTTGAGGCCCAGGGGATAGTTCTGGGCTGCGGCCAGGCCCTGCCTGCCTCAGTGGATGTGCTCAGCCCATCCATTCTCACCCGGAGGGGTCTGCAATCGGATCTGATGGGGGGTCGTGAGATGATCCCAGCAGGTGCCCTGAAGCTCCCCCTCCCCTGGTGGAAATCGGCTCAAGGAGGTCCTGAAGACAGGACTCCTGGGGATCTTGGGTTTGGACCTGGGACGCCGCCCGGGGCCCCTCTCCCACGCGGCCCCCTACCGGACCCCGGATCCAGCCGCTGCCAAGGCTGCAGCAGGAGAGCCGCTGGCAGGAGTCGTGGCAAAGGGATGACCAGGATTTTGAAAGCAGAGGCGGAGTCCGCGGGATGCAGCGCTGCATCCCAGCCTCAGGCCCGCCCGGACGCTGTTCGGGTGATTCTCCCATAATTCGTGCCCCTGTGATCTCCAGGACCGGTCGTCCTGCAGTCTCGTGGGCTGCTCTCTCAGCCCAGGGTCCTTCTGGTCGAGAGCCGAACCCGTAGTCTCAGCGGCTGCCTGGGGGTGTTTGGTTCTGCGCCACTGCTGTATTACTGTGTGTGTGTCTGTGTGTGTTTTTGTGTTTGTGTGTTTCCCATTTTTGCTTCTCTGTCTGTCTCACACTCTCTGTTATTTTCTTTCCCTCTCTCTGTCCGTTTGTGTGTGTCTCAGTGCGTGAGTGTGTGTGTTGTTGTGTGTTTTTGGAGGAATGTGCCCTGTGAGCCAAAAAGGTTTCTTGCATGTCGAGCTGTCCTTGGTGAGCCTCCCCTGCCTCTCTGCCTGGGTCATGTGTCCGCTTGTCAACCGTTTTCACGGAGGTTTCACTTTGCGTTTTTGAAGGCTTAGACCATGTGAGGAGATGCGTCGCTCCCGGAGCAGTTGAAATCTCATCCCCTTCCCAGGGCACTGTCAGTATCCTGGAATTCGGTATCAGCTTGCAGGAGCCCCATGGTAAAGAAGATTAAGGTAGCTGGAGACAAAAAATGTAAGGATAGGTATAAATCAATGGGAACCAATGGTATTAATGGTGGCACTTGGTAACTTGCAGGTGACCAGCTGTGTTTGGACAGAAAAGAGGGTAACATATTTGTTGACTACCTGCTCTGTGTCACCTTTTTTGTAATCTCCCAGCTACCCTGTGAGATAAGCATTATTATTCCCATCTTATTGACAAAGAAACTGACTTTCAGAAAATGTTAATTCCCCAAGGCTGCCATGTAGATGATCTGAGTCTTAGGGCCAGCTCTGTCTGGCTCTACATTCTTTTTCACACCATCACATTAACCTTTGAGAAATGAAGGAGGCAAGACATAAAGTAGTGAGGCCCACAGTTTCCCATAGGAACCCATCAGTGGATCTACTGAAGTCAAAACATGAGCTGAAATATGTTATAATAATACTTCACAGCTAGCCGGGTATAGTATCTCACATCTATAATCCCAACACTTTGGGAAGCCAAAGCACGGGGATCACTTGAACTCAGGCCAACATGGTGAAACCTTGTCTACAAAAAATTCAAAAGATTAGCTGAGTGTGGTGATGCATGCCTTTAATCCCAACTACTTGGGAGGCTGAGGCATGAGAATCACTGGAATCAGGGAGGCGGAAGTTGCAGTAAGCTTGGATCGTGCCGCCACACTCCAGCCAAGGAGACAGAGCGAGACTCCATCTCAAAACAAACAAACAAAAACAAAACAAAATGAACCAAAAAAACCTTAGAAGGGGAAGAAGTCATCTGAAGAGAGCTCTGACATAGTCCTCGGTTTCTGCTAAGGAGCAACAGTGGAGTTAGGAGCCGTGCCTTATTCCTCTGTGCTTCCTGGTGCCTTGCGCTTGTTTATTGAACAGTCTATGCCATTATTTCCCTGAAATAGCATAGTGATTAAGAGTATGGGCTTTCAAGTTTGACAGATCCAGATTTAAATCCTGTCTTCACTGTGGTTTTTTATTATACATGGAAATAATTGAATATGGATCCCTAGCTCATACTAGCAAAAATCAATTCCAAATGGATTAAGAATCCAAATTGGACACGATTGTTTGTTTCACCATTGCCCTGTATGCCCTCAGTGACACACACTCACACCATTTGCTCTAGGATACGCCAGCGCCACACGTGGTCACATTGGCTCCATTGGTTGCATTGGTCGAATGTCAGAGCAAAATTTAAAATGTTCAGAAGATATATATATAAGCAAATATGTTTATGACCTGAGAAAGGGACCAAATTCTTAATCAAGACACAAAAATTACTAGCTATAAAATAAAAGATACATATACTTGATTGTATTAAAGCTAAGAATCGAACAGATTTTTGGAGTGGGGCCAAAATGGCCAACTAGAAGTAGACTTGATTGGAGGCTGCCATCAAAAACAACCAAAACAGCATACGCATTCAGCACTGTCAAACAAGGTATCCAAGTTCTCTCATCAGGACTGACTGGGCAGCTTGTGTGACCCACAGAGAGGAAGGAATAGTGGTGTGGTACAGTGGGCCACCTAAGAAGTACACGGGGCTGGGGACCCCCCAGCTACTAGCCAAGGGAAGTGGTGAGTGAGTATGCCACCCAGGCTGGGAAACTGCTTTTTCCATGGAACTGTGTAACCCACAAATAGGAATATCCCACTTGTGAGTCCACACCTCTGAGGCCTAGAGTCCTAACCATGAGCTACACAGATTTTCAACATCTGCTCAGCTAGAATCTGCTTAAACTTGCCGAGTTCCCTGTGGGGAGGGGCGGCCACCTTCTGTCTAAGCCATCTGAGTTCCTTGGTGGTGAGGTGGCAGGCAACACTGGGACTGCTAGCTGCCTACCACACTAAGCTCCCAGGGTGGGAGAAAGGATGGCAGCCATCTCTACAGCTCCAGGCTGGGCTTTTCCCCTGATGGAGCCAGAGAGAGAGGATGACTTGGTCCCAAGAGGTATTCCCCACAGCCCAACACACCAGCTGTGGCAGACTGTGGCCAGAATGCTTCTTCAGGCCTAACCCTGACCCAGCCCTCCTCACTGGGTGGGGCCTCCCTGTAGGAACTCCAACAACTCCAGCTAGGGACTCAGGGACAAAACTCTGATTTCCCTGGGCCTGAGCTCCTAGGGATAGGTTGACCATAGTCTCCATGGAACAGCAGACTTAGTGATCCCTCCCACTATTTATGAGGAATATGGGCAGCCCAGATGAGTGGGTTTCCCTCAGCATGGGACAACCCCCTCCACCAAGACACAAAGTACTTCATTAAATGGGTCCTGCTACCCATGCCACCCAATTGTGTGAGACCCTCCAACAGGGGTGTCAACACCCTAAACAAGAGTGTTCCTACTGGCATCAGGTTGGTGCCCCTTGAGGTCAAAGATCCCAGGGGAAGAAGCAGGCACCCATCTTGGCTGTTCTCCAGCCTCCTCGAGTGACATCTCCAGGCATGGGAGCAAACCAGATGAATAAGGCCTGAGGTGAACCCACAGCAAACTGCAGCAACCCTACAGAAGAAGGACCTGAACATTGAAAGAAAAACAAACAAACAAACAAACAGAATGCAACAACAACATTAGCAACAAAAAATGTCCCCACAAAAACCTCATCCAAGGGTCAGCATCTCAAAGACTGAAACTAGACAAACTCATGAAGATGAGAAAGAATCAACAAAGAAACACTGAATTCCTAAAAGGTCAGAGTGCCTCTTCTCCAAATGATCACAACACCTCTCCAGCAAGGGCACAAAACTGGAGGGAGGATGAAATGGACAAACTGACAGGAGCAGACTTCAGAAAGTAGGTAATAACAAACTCTTCTGAGCTAAAGGAGCCTGTTCTAACTCAATGCAAAGAAACTGAGAACTTTGATAAAATGTCAGAGGAGCTGCTAACTAGAATAACCAGTTTAGAAAGGAATATAAATGACCTGGTGGAGGTGAAAAACACAGCATGAGAACTTCTTGAAGCATGTACATGTATGAATAGCTAAATCAATCAAGTGGAGGAAAGAATATCACAGTTCAAAGACCATCTTGCTGAAATAAGGGAGGCTGAGAAAATTAGAGAAAAAAGAATGAAAAAGAATGAACAAAACTTCAGAGAAATATGGAACTATATAAAAAGACTGAACCTATGATTGATTGGAGTACCTGAAAGAGATGGGGAGAATGGAACCAAGTTGGAAAACACATTTCAGTATATTATCTAGGAGAACTTCCCCAACCTAGCAAGACAGGCCAACATTCAAATTCAGGAAATACAGAGAACACCACTAAGATACTCCACGAGAAGATCAACCCCAAGACACATAATCCTCAGATTCTCCAAGGTCAAAATAAAGGAAAAAATGTTAAGCACAGCCTGGGACAAAGGCCAGGTCACCTACAAAAGGAAGCTTATTAGACTAATAGTGGATCTCTGAGCAGAAACCCTATAAGCCAGAGAAGAGTTGGGGCCAATATTCGACATTCTTAAAGAAAAGAATTTTCAACCCACAATTTCGTATCTAGCCAAACTAAGCTTTATAAGTGAAGGAGAAATAAAATCCTTCTTAGACAAACAGATGCTGAGGGATTTTTGTCACCACCAGGCCTGCCTTGCAAGAGCTCCTAAAGGAAGCACTAGATATGGAAAGGAAAAACCAGTACCAGCTACCGCAAAAACACATCAAAATATAAAGACCAAAGACACTATGAAGAAACTGCATCAACTAGTGTGCAAAATAATGAGCTAGCATCCTGATGACAGGATCAAATTCACACATAACAATATTAACTTTAAATATAAATGGACTAAATGTCCCAGTTAAAAGACACAGACTTGCAAATTGGATAAAGAGTCAAGACCCATCAGTGTGCTGTATTCAGGAAACCCATCTTACATGTAAAGACACACATAGGCTCAAAATAAAGGGATGGAGGAAAATTTACCAAGCAAATGGAAAGAAAAAAAAAAAAAAAAAGCAGGGGTTGCAATCCTAGTCTCTGACAAAACAGACTTTATATCAACAAAGATAAAAAAAGACACAGAAGGGCATTACATGATGGTAAAGGGATTAATTCAACAAGAAATGCTAACTATCCTAAATAAACATGCACCCATTACAGGAGCACCCAGATTCATAAAACAAGTTATTTTAGAGACCACAAAGAGGCTTAGACTCGCACACTTTAACACCCAACTGTCAATATTAGACAGATCAATGAGACAGAAAATTACAAAGATATTCAGGACTTGAACTCAGCTCTGGATCAAGTGGACCCAATAGATATCTACAGAAATCTCCACCCCAAATCAACAGAATATACATTCTTCTCGGTATCACATGGCACTTATTCTAAAATTAACCATGTAATTGGAAGTAAACACTCCTCAGCAATTACAAAAGTACTGAAATCGTAATGAACAGTCTCTCAGACCACAGTGCAATCAAATTAGAGCTCAGAATTAAGAAACTCATTCAAAATCACATGACTATGTGAAAATTGAACAACCTGCTTCTGAATGATTCCTGGCTAAATAATGAAATCAAAGCAGAAAGTAAGAAGTTCTTTGAAACTAATGAGAAAGAGACAACGTACCAGAATCTCTAGGACACAGCTAAAGCAGTGTTAAGAGGAAAATGTACAGCACTAAATACCCACATTAGAAAGCTAGAAAGATCTCAAATCGACACCCTAACAGCACAATTAAAAGAACTAGAGAAGCAAGAGCAAACAAATCTAAAAGCTAGCAGAGACAACAAATAACTAAGATCAGAGCAGACCTGAAGGAGTTAGAGATATGACAAACTCTTAAAAAATCAATGAATCCAGGAGCTGGTTTTCTGAAAAAAAAAAAAAAAAATTAACAAAATAGACTTCTAGCTAGACTAATAAAGAAGAAAAGAGAGAAGAATCAAACAAACACAATAAAAAATGACAAAGGGGATATCACCACTGACCCCACAGAAAAAGAAACTACTCTCAGAGAATACTATAAACACCTCTATGCAAATGATCCGGAAAATCTAGAAGAAATTGTTAAATTCCTGGACACATACACCCTCCCAAGACTAAACCAAGAAGAAGTTGAATCCCTGAATAGGTCAAAAACTCTCGATGAACTAGATATTGGTAGAACATATTTCAAAATAATAATATTTATGACAAACTCAGAGCCAATATCATACTGAGCAAAGCTGGAGACATCACGCTACCTGACTTCAAACAATACTACAAGGCTACAGTAATCAAAACAGCATAGTACTGGTACCAAAACAGACATATAAACAAACGGAGCAGAACAGGCACCTCAGAAATAATGCCATACATCTACAACCATCTGATCTCTGACAAACATGACAAAAACAAGCAATGAGGAATGGATTCAGTATTTCATAAATGGTGCTGGGAAAACTGGCTAGCCATATGCAGAAAACTGAAACTGGGCCCCTTCCTTACACCTTATACAAAAAATAACTCAAGATGGATTACAGACTTAAATGTAAGACTGAAAACCATAAAAATCCTTGAAGAAAATCTAGGCAATGCCATTCAGGACATAGGAATGGGCAAAAATCTCATGATGAAAACACCAAAAGCAATTACAATGAAAGCTAAAATTGACCAATGGGATCTAACTAAGCTAAAGAGCTTCTGCACAACAAAATAAACTATCATCAGAGTGAACAGGCAATCTACAGAATGGGAGAAAAATTTTGTGAACCAGGCATCGAACAAAGGTCTAATATCCAGCATTCATAAGAAACTTAAACAAATTTACAAGAATATAACAACCCCATCAAAAAGTGGGCAAAGGATATGAACCAGCACCTCTCAAAAGAAGACATTTATATGGCCAACAAACACGGAAAAAAGCTCAACATCACTGATCATTAGAGAAATGCAAATCAAAACCACAATGAGATACCATCTCATGCCAGTCAGAATGGCAATTATTAAAATGTCAAGAAACAATAGATGCTGGTGAGGCTGTGGAGAAATAGAAATGCTTTTACACTGTTTGGGAGGATATAAATTGGTTCAACCACTGTGGAGGACAGTGTGGCGATTCCTCAAGGATCTAGAAGCAGAAATACCATTTGGCCCAGCAATCCCATTACTGGGTATATACCAAAAGGAATATAAATCATTCTACTATAAAGAAACATGCACATGTATGTTTATTGCAGCAGTATTTACAATAGCAAAGACATGGAACCAACACAAATGCCCATCAATGACAGACTGGTAAAGAACATGTGTTACATATGCACCATGGAATACTATGCAGCCATAGAAAGGAATGAGATCATGTCCTTTGCAGGGACATGGATGAAGCTGGAAGCCATCATCCTCAGCAAACTGACACAGAAACAGAAAATCAAACACCACAGGTTCTCACTCATAAGTGGGAGTTGAACAATGAGAACACATGGACACAGGGAGGGGAACAACACACTGTGGGGTCTGTCGGGGGTTGGGGGGTGAGGCATCAGGACAAACAGCCAATGTATGCGGGGCTTAAAACCTAGATGATGGGTTGATTGCGAACCACCATGGCACACCTATGCCTATGTAACAAACCTGCATGTTCTGCATGTGTATCCTGGAACTTAAAGTAAAAGAAAAAAGAAAAAATAAGAATTTCCACACAAAAGTAAAAATACAAGCTACAAACTTGGAGAAAATATTGGAAACACAGCTAACCAAAGATTAGTTTTTAAAAATATGTAAAGCACTTCTAAATTAAGAAAAAAATAGAAAAATGGGCAAAAGTCGCAAAGAAGTATTTCATGGAACAAGAAACACCTTTAACTAATAAGTCTGTAGATACTCACCTCACCAATAATCATGAAGGGGCATTTCATCACCATGAAATGCCAGTTTACACACATGTGACTAACAAATCCAAGAGGTATGACAATACCAAATGTTGGATATCAACAGGGTCTCAAACACATTGCTGGGGGGAAACTGGAAAACAATTTGGCATTATCTGTTAAAGTTGAATTCTGGCATACCCAGCAAATCTATTTGATGTATTCCCTATTTCTCTAAGTGTATACCCAAGAGAAAATTTAGTACATGTATGCCAGGAGACACATATACAAAGACTAACCACGGTTGAACTTGCCAAAATAGCAAAGACCTGAAACCAACCTAACTACCTATTGAAAGGAGAATGCATAAACAAATAATAGTATACTCATAAAATGGAATATTCCACAGCATAAAGACAAAAGAGTTACAGCTGGACTCTTTCACATGGGTGAACCAAAGCAGCACCATGTTGAATGAAAAGAAGCAAATCACAGAAGACTGCATACACAACATGATAACATGATATGTAAACTCCGTGGTGGAGGGCGTTTTGCTTGATGGCTGCTGTATTCTCAGTGCCCATTGAAGTACTGGGGACACACAGCAGATGCTTAACAAATCTCTGTTGAGTTAATCAATGGACTCTAGGAATGGAGGCAGGCAGGCCCTTCTGGAGCTGGAGAAAGGACAAGGCAACATTTCACCTCCTTCTCTGTTCTTCTTGGTACCAGCCCTGGCGTCCGTGGCAATGCCAATCCTTCTCACATCCAGGTTGTGCCAAGTTTTCCTCCCTGCTCCTGTTCTTACACCTTCACCCCTTTGTCTCTGTTTCCTGCTGGCCCCTGTGTGTAAGCGCCCCCGCAGTCAGAGTGGGAGACAGGAAGGTGAAAGAAGCAGAGCTCTGGAAATAGAGAGCTACCAGGCTGGCCTCTTCCTTCTGGAAGGACACAGAATTATGGGGTGAGACTGGCCCCCTTTTTCAGCTCCTCCCTTTGGGAATTTGGACTTTGAGCTTCAGTTTCCTCTCTTTGAAACAGGAGCTATTCCACTTGCCTTGCAGGATTGTTGCAAGAAGTCAAGCAGGAGGCGGAAAAGTTCTGGAGCACATGATAAGTCCTACAGAGACGTTCGTTTGTTTTCCTGACTAGCATCCAACAGTCTGGGAGTGCCCCAGGTGTGGCTGAGGGTGGTTATAGTTGGATAATCATGACCAGAACACCCCTCCTTTTTTCACAAAATGCCTTGAGGAGAATTTAATGGCTGTCGAAAATTAAGCAAACTTCATTTCTAAAACGTTCAGGAGTCAATGTGCTGTGAGTCATATATTCCGTTCGGGCCTCCGTTCACTCTGGAGGGAGTTTTTCCAAGTAATTAAATAACGACATTGTGACCAAGCTGAAGCCCACCAGCCCCAGCCTTTCCATTTGGGACCTTCTCCTGCACATGCTGCCGCTGCTGCCGCCTCCAGGACTACTGCCATAGAGACGAGCAGATTCTTCCTTCAGCTGTAGAGGGAGACACTGCGAAAACCTAATGCTGTCAATAACGCTTTTCATCTCGAAAGGAAGGATCCCATTTCACTCTTCTCAGCCTGATTTAAGGACCCACTAGAAATAACAAACTTCATGGGGTAATTAGGAAATTAACCTCTTACAAATTGGTAGATGTTGTCTTTCTTTTCCTTGGGACAAGACAGAAAGGGCATTGTTTGTCTTTTACCATGGTGAAGCTACTGCAATTAACCATGCCACCCGGGGAATGGTTCACTTGTGGGTGAGCTGATAGCTTGCCGTTCCAAGGTGCACCTGCCAAGGTACTCCAGAATAACATGTTACATCCTCTGTGCACCCCTTCCCAATGAAAGGAAAACATCAATCACATTTAGTTAGAGGAGCCCTTTAAACTGGCTTGTCAATATCCTGGAGGTGGAGAATTACACCAAGATTAAGAAAAAGTTTCCCAGAACTGGCTAGACATGTATTTGTTTAAAGGGATTAGGTGCATTCAGTCTGGGCCTGATCAATATTGCTTGTTTTGGGGGTTTGTGGAAAACAGTGCAAATATCCACAGAGAATCTAGGAAGTCCCTAAAGAACCAAGGAAGGATTTTTTTTTCTATTTGATAACAAGGAAAAATCCTTATCTGTAAGGTTTCTAAATCCTGGTCTGTTTCTAAATTCGGGTCACAAGACTTAGAAGTCTTGTGAAAACTAATTGTAAATACAGACCAAAAAGCCAATGGTAAAATTAGAATTAACATCAGCCTCCGCCTTTCACTCTGACATATTCTATCTCACTCCTTTCCTACCTCTCCTGCTCTCTCTGTCTTACTCTGTCTTTCTGTGTCTCTCTGTGCATCTCTCTCATACACAAAGAAACAACCCAACAGTCCTGACAAACCTTAGATTCATTAAGAGTCTTCTGAAGTTTTCAATATGCTAAAAGAAGTACCGAAAGAATATATATGTTTACATGCATATATTTTAGCATTTCTATTTAGCATTTGATATATTCCAGAAGCTCTTACACACGTTTTCTCACTGTGGCAGGTGTTGTTATTATTCACAATTTTACCAAAGAGTAGACTGAGACTGAGACGGGAAGGTGAAGTGACTTGGGTAACAGTGGGCCATCAGGATACAGTACAGCCAGGAGTGAATCTGCCCTCCCAGCGGATTAGAAATGACCATCCTTTCATCCAGCTCTGCATGAAAAGGTTCTTATAATTAAATTATCACTCTATAGTAAAGCTCTGATTGCAGTTTCATGTGTGACCCCTACAAGAGGTATTTGCAATTCATAATCTAAATGAGAAAAGCTGTTAGTAAAGATTTCAGGTACCAGTAACAGGCTAAATAAAAGAAACAAACATTAGGACTTAAGATGAGTCAGGGACTCTTGAGTTGCAAAAGTTGGCAGGAGTTTTGTTTCTAGGATCCTCTTCAAGCCTCCTGGATGCCATTCTACCTTCAGCCTATCCCCTTCCAACCTGTTCTATGTGGTGCCAAATGCTTGCTTCAACAGACCCAGACATATAAGCATCAGAAGGGAGGACTCCTTAGCACAGTGGCTCCCTGGATGTGGTCCCAGGACTGCCAAAGCAGCATCACCTGGGAGCCTAATAGAAATGCCAATCCTCAGGCCCTGCCCCGGTGCTGCTAAATCAGAAACTATGGGAGAGGGGCCCAGCAATCTGTGTTTTAGCAAGCCCTCTGGGTATTGCTGGTATGTGGTAAAGTGTGAGTACCACTGCCTATTGCCTACGAGAGAGTGCCCAGACACCTCCCAGACCTCACTAACTGAACCTAACAGGTTCCTCTCCTCTAACCACGCCCACCTAACACTCACTGTTCTCTAAACATTTCTTTTTCATGTATTTTTGATGCCCTGTTCCTGTTATTTTGAATGGCATTTCCTGCTTCCATGCCCAACAAACTCACATTTATCATTTAAAGCCCAATTAAAAGATCTCTCCTTCTTGAGGCTTCACGTGTTTTCTCTCTGCTGAGTTTTAGTTACTCCTTCTGTACCTCCCCTGACAGCACCCATGCATACCTCAACAGCATCGCCACATCGTGTTCTTCGGCATGAGCCTCATGGTGGACTGGAATCTCAAGGTAGCCCCAGTACCTAGTATTGTGCCAGGAATGTGGTAGGTATTTAATAAATCTGGACTGATTAAATCAATAAGTGAGTTTATGAGCCCAAGTACAGTTATCCCTTGGTAGCCCTAGAGGATTCATTTTAGCACCTTCCAGGGATGCCAAAATCCACAGATGCCCAAGTCCCTGATATAAAATGGCACAGTGTTTGCATATAACCTATGCACTTCCTCCATATACTTTACATCATCTCTAGGTTACTTATAATATCCAATACAATGTAATGCTATATAAATCTTTATACCTTATTGTTGACAGAAAATGACAAGAAAAAAAGAGTCTGCATATGTTCAGTACAGATGCAATTTTTTGAATATTTTCCATCTCAGGTGAGTTGAATTCATGGGTATGGATCCCACAGAGAGCTGTATTCTATCAGAACTCACTGGGTACTCAAAATAGGCAACTGGCCTGTGAGCACAGGGCTGGTTACTTCAGAGCCTGATCTGACCTCCAGGCATCCCGACTCCTAGCCAGGGTAGTCTGTGAAGTTTGGTTTGTTTCACCTGGGTGCCATGTCTTTAGGTTATGTAATTGTTAAGACAGGAGTCATTTTTGGCTACTTTGTGACAGATAAATATGTCAAATGCTCAAAAGAGGTACATTTCTTCCCTTGCAGCTGTGGAGCTGTGACTGCTGAGGCCACAGGCTGTATTGGTTGTCTTCGCATCTCTCTGTAGGTGTAAATGGCAGCGACCTATGGCAGTGGTATCTAGGCCAATTATTAAACATTTATAAAGCCCAGAAACCAATTTGTGGCAGCCAGCAATTAGTTCCATCATGTTTTTACCTTTTCTCCCTTTGAAGTTTAGTAGATGGTTATTATGATATAGTGTTCACTGCCTCCAAGTCTGCAGGCTGTGTGTACCCTCAGTCAGCAGCCAGAGAAAATTAGACTCTACAGAGAAACAATGTAACCTGAGGCGATGCTTTGAATGCCATTTCTGAGCCTATTGCCCTGCCCAGGTCTTCTTTGTCCATGAAGAGAGTTAGGATGAAAGGGGATTTGGAATACATGCATTTAGCCAACCTTACTATGTGTTGGTTACTGGGGACGCACAGAGAGCAAGATTTGGTACCTCTCTTCACAGAGCTTCTAGATTAGCAGGGGAAGAAAGGTTGCGAAGAGGAATTTGCAGTCTAGTGTGATGCGTACTATGATAGAGGAAGCTCAGGGGAGGGAGCTCAAGGGTGAGGAGCAGTTAGCCAGCTAGACATGCAGAGGAAGACTGCTCCAGGCAAGGAAGATGGGAGGTGAGAGAGAGGTGGCACTTCTGAAGAGCTCAAAGTCGTGCATATGGCTGGACTCCGCATGGCAGACTCTGGAACTTCTGGAGCTACATGTGGGGTATGATGCCTTGAAGTCCTCATGCATTTACCAGAAAATAAAGCTAGTTTCACTTAAAAATGCCAGGTCATGAAAGGCTGAGATAAATGACAGTCCAGTGCTAGGACAGAAGGGGACAGGAGGGGACATAATTTCTCAGTAGTGCTTTCCTTGTGGATGATCAGCATAGGCAAAAATTTGCTCAAAGTACACGTTGTGTCAGGGAGAATCTCTCTTCAAGCCATTTGTAGCTTTGGGGACTGAGGAGGTTGAGGAGACAGGGAGCTGTGAATAAAAGGATTATAATTTACCATTAATTGTCAACTTTTCTCTTTCTACTTGCTCCTTCCCCAGTGCCTATAAAACATGCTTAAAAATCTCTCATTCTTAAAAAAAATACAACAGCCTAACTAAATATAAGCCATCCTTCATCTTTTTATGCTTGCAAGATCTCTCTTTGTCTCCTCCCTTCCTTTGAAAACGAAGTTCCTAAAAAATGTACACTCACCTCTCCTTTCATGTATTTTTTTCATAGACAATGTCAGGCTTATGTCTACACTCCACAAAGCCACTATGACAACAGTCACCAGTGCCCTCCATGGCAAGTTCCAATGGGCTCATTTGTTCATTCAGCAGGAATTACATGTACCTACTCTGAACCAGGCAGTGTTCCAGGCGTGGGGATGTACTGGTGTGGAGGCTTCTTGGTGTTTATGTTTTCATGAACTCCTTTTAGTTCTTCAGTATCTGTAGCATTTGTCATGGTTTGGCTTCACCTTCTGGAAAGACTCTCACATCCCATGACAAAATATGTGGTTGTCCTTCTGTCTTTCTTATTGTTCCTTCCCAGTCTCCTTTGCAGATTCCTCTTCCTCTACCTATTCATTAAAGATTGGCAGTAAGTAGGTTGTAGGCTCAAGACTAACCCTCCAAGGTTTTATCTTTCCTTGATGTTAGTTCTCAAGCATGTATCTTGGGATCCATATGAACAGCTGCCTGTGGACATATCCCCATGAACGGCACCTCAATATAACCTAACCAAAGCTGAGCCCCCGTCTTCTTCTTCTCCTGAGTTCCCCATCTCTGTGAATCCTCTGTGCAGTCAGGGAAGCTGGGAGTCATCTTGGACTCATCGTGTTTCCCATCCCCACGCTCTCTATGCCCAAAGCCTGGGTCCTAGTTCAGGGCCCTCATCATGTCTGCTGGAACCCTGCTATAGTCTCCTTCCCACATCCCATCCAACTCATCAGCCGGGCTGCTGACAGAATGATCTTCCTACATTGCAAATTTGGCCATGTCTTTCCCTGGTAGTCTCCATTTATCTAACAACAGTTTTCAAAGTATAATGTGGAACCCAATACACTTTCAGAGAGTACATGATGTCAAAACTATTTTAATAATAAGAATAGGAGATTATTTAGCCTTTTCACTGTGTTGATATTTGCCCTGATGGTGCAAAAGAAATAGTGGGCAAATCAGTAGCTGCCTCAGCACAAATTAAGGCATAGAACAAAACTATACTGTAACCTAGTGTTTGTATTCTTTTTACCTCATGCATTTGCAGAAGAAAAAAAAAGCTAGTTTCACTTAGAAATGCCACTATGAAGCAGTAAAAACATTAACTTTTAAAAATCTCAGCCCTTCAATGAGCATCTTTTAAATATTCTGCTAGTCAAAATGCAAAGTAATCATAAACAATTTTGCTACATACCAAAGTACAGTGGTTGTCTCAGGGAAAGGCATTTGTGTGATCATTTGAGTAGCAAGCTAACTAGCTTTCTTTTCTTCTACCTGACATCATTTTTACTTGAAAGCATGACTGACAGACAGACTGTGATTATTCAGACTTGGGTATTTGGCAGCTTTAATCTTGAAAATTAATAAAGTGAGCTTGTCACTTCAAGGAAAACAACTAGCAGTGTTTGTTGCCAATGATAAAATGTGATCTTTCAAGCAAAATTAGAATTTTGGTAAACATGCATCTGTCACCATGAGCATGACAGCTTCCCAACACTTAGTGACTTTTCTGATGAGATTAGTGGTGATATTAAGAAACATGTGGAGTCTGTTCTGGGTCTTGTATGATGAGATGCATCAACATTTGGAAGATTTACATAACTCAGCCAATATCTTCCAAATAACCAATGGTGGATATTACAAAATCATGCACACATAAAAAAGTCTATTCAGGTGCAAGATGGGCCAATGGATTTTAATGTAACAGAGTTTGAAATGTTTGTTAATATTGCTTCAGATTCCACATTGCAACTAACTTTTGAGAAACTACCAGTTATCCAGTTTTAGTATGGTATCAAAGAATATCCATAATGATCTATAAAGGCTTCTCCCCTTTCCAGCTATCTATGTGAGGCAAGCTTTTCTTCATACACTTCAACCAAAACAACATATTGTAAAAAAATGAAATCCAGCTATCTTCTAGTAAACCAGATGTCTCTTATGTTTTTTTTTTTGTCTTGGACAATACAAAGATGTTATCTATATTGACATGTTATGGCCTTATTACTATTACTTTAAATAAATAACAAAATACTCAATATTCCTGGTTTTAATTTTGAATATAATAAATATCTATATAACACACATGAACACAAAAATCCTCTGGGTCCCCAATAATTTTTAAAAGCACAAAGAAAAAATACAGTACAGGTAATGACAAGATATGAAGAGAGTTCAGCAGAACCACTGTGTCACATTAACACAAAACAGTCCATTTGTGTGACACAAGAATCTCATTCTAACAATTTTTAAAAACTTGAGCTTTCGTGGCCTGTTCTGGTTCATACACTGCAGAGCTTAGAGGTAAAGGTGAAGGCTCCAGAGTCAACCGAATTGAGGTTTGAATCCCAACACCACTGTTCTGGGCTACGTGGCCTTAGGTGAGCTATGCAATCCCTCTAAGCTTCAGTTTCCTATGTGTGAAATGAGCCACCCTTGACTTCTCCCATTCTCTAACCGCTCCACCAGTCATCTACTAAACATTTCTTGTATCTGCTAACTGCTCTCCATCCCCACCCACTGCCATGTCCAAGTTATGGACATCTCATATGTGGACTGTTACAGCAGGGTCTAGTTGTTCTCCCCACATCCATGTTGCTCTCTTGAAATCCATTATTGATCCTTCATCCAGAGGCATCATTTGAAATCATAAACCGGATCATATCATTCTGCTACTTAAAACCCTGCGGTATCTCCCCATTGCTTTTGGAGTTTACACCACTACCACCTGACAATGGGGTGCCTACCAAAACACTCTCTCATCTCCCTCTTCAACCTCCATCTCCTCTACCCCATGCACTTTGACCATTAACCTCCTTTCATCCTTCAAGTCTCAGCTTAGAAGCCACTTTCTCAGGAAGTATTTTTTCCTCCCCACCCCACACCCTACTTCCTGCCTCTGGGTGTTCCTATAACACGATGTACTTCTCTCATCATGACACACATCACACTCAATGACAGTTAGCTATTCACTTGTCCATATTCCCAAGTAGACCGTAAGCACTTTAAGAGCAGTTACACGTTTATCTTGTTCATGGTGCATCCTCCACCATGTAGCACAGTACTTGGGGTACAGTAAGTGCTCAAAAATATTTGTTGCATGAATAAATAAGTGAATCAAACTTCTAATTTCCTGTGTTTCTAGCTGGGGTGTGGTCTCTCATCCTGGCCTTACTTCTTGCTTGGTGTGCTCACTTCATGCTGCTTACTGATCATATGATACCGAATCTAGATTCCTAGTTTATATGAATATATATATAATATATATATTTACAAATTAAATATAATATCCACATAGTAGATAAATTTTAATTACATAAACATAATATTTAATATATTTAATTGATTGTTCTATAATTAATTGATTAATTATTTGATTGACTTTGATTTCTTCATTTTTCCATTTCATCGGCCTTTGACCATGTTATTTTTATAGTAACTATAGCCCACTGGCAGTTTATTTCAATCTGATTTATGCATTCTGCCTTTTCTAATTTTTAAAAAATTTTTTAATAATTACTTCTTGTATGAGCCACAATTTTATCAGGAAAATAGAAGCCACTCTGTGTCTTCTACATATTAATCGTTTTAAGACAAGAAAGTGAAGCTTCTGCAACCGTTAGGGAAGTGAAGGTCAAGGAGGCAATTGTTAACACTCTGCTTGGAACACTGAAGCACATGATTTCCAGGAGCTCACCTGGGAAACTGCTAAACTTATGAGCCCAGAGATGCTCTAGACATCTGTCTCCTCTTGGAGCACAAAAGGCATTTCTCCAAAAGTTCATCTGAAAGCTGCTTTGAACCTTATATCTCTCCATGCGTGTGCCTACAACTGCCTCTGGAGAACACTGGACTTGCCTTCCTCCTTCCTCATATGAGTGCCTCTTCCTGGATGGTCTCTCCTGGAATCTCACAGAGAGGAGAATTCTGCAAATGACAACTACAGTCCTGGTTTATCTTCCATAAAGCAGGGAGACATTAGAAGAGGTGTCAGAGATGTTCAGTTGACAACAAATAGCTCTGCACACTTGTTCTATGCTCACTGAAAACAATTATGTTAATGACACTTATGACAATAAGGAATAAATATTTTGTTTGTTCACTGGGTACCAATGCTCACTTTCCTGTAAAATAACAAAAACTAAATGGTAATGCACATTCGGTGTGGTACATACAATGAATGTTATGACTGATGCTGAGCTGTTTGCATTACTGCTTTATGACTCTTAAGTGCATAGATGAGTCACATCCTTCTGTCCTACACATAACCCATTAAAAGCAACAGACCTCTGCAGACCTGGGGAAAAACAGTGCAGTCTTGCACTCTTAGATTTCATTCCTGGCAAAGGTGCTATAAGTTAAAATGATGTAAGCTGAATCAGATTCTCCAGTAGAAACCAAGTCACATTCATTACCAACAGCTTAAAGACCAACTTCTTTATAGAAAATGACCACAGGTGTCACTGTTAGCTAAAGTACACAAGTCAATGTAAGGCTTTACAAAACATATAGACACTGAATAGGGCAATACAGAAGTCAACCTCTGGATTATAATAGCTATTTAAAATGCTGATATCTTTCAATGATTTTTGTTATATTTACCTGAATGAATAGCATTTGTTCAGGGACTCTTTGGGCACATTCTGAGAGTAATCTTTAAAAAGACCTGTAAGGAAACTTAGGAATGTGTGATATGTTTTGAGAAATAAACCCAGGGATGTGTGTGCTTGTTAGTGTCCATCTGCTTATAGTCCCCAAATGTACAAAGCAACAAATAACTGGCCACTGGGCATTTGAATTCTCAGTTTTGCTTTCTGAACTGCTGGCACATAAGTACTAGCTACTTACTACCTTACACCTAAAAATTGCTTTTAAAATGCACAACTTAACTTCCATTTTCACTGAAATTTCTGACATTTTATCCCCTATTACATTGTTACAAAGTGTCAGGAGCTCTCAGTTCCTGGCTTAGAACAGAAGCCAGGTCCACTAATATATATGAGTGGGTCTGGCTGATGTAATCCTTTTGCAGCCATAGTAGAATTGAATCCTCTAACAGAGAAATGCTACTTTCCGTTTTATAAAAAACTCTGAGTGACTAGTTAGAATACTTGTAAGTTAAAAGCAGTTTCTTTTCCCCCATAAGTGTACTGGAATGTAGAGATCCAAATTCATAGTCTTCTCCAGAAGTCATTAGTTTGCTCTAAACCTTTCTGGGATTTCTGTTTGTGAACTGCCTTTTAAATAATCATAATCCATGTCAATCACTTTACTTTCACAAGAGTTTTCATTTGTCTGCAACCTTTCTTTTCTTTCTCAGTCTCTCTCCTCTCCTCCACGTAATCTGCTGAAATCCAGGTTTTCCTTCTCTGCTACCTTCATACTGGCTCCAAACAGGAGGCATTCTTAAGTGCTCGGAGTGGGTACCAGAGCAGGGATAGTGGAGCCCAGCTGAGGCTGCCTGGGCAGGAAGGAGCACATCATCAGGAAGCAAACTCCAGGCCACATATAAAAAGCATCACCTTCAGAGAATGGCTGTGTTCCCAAAGTCACACACCAGGCAAGTTTTACCAAGTTTCTGGGAACATCTGTGTTTCCATCTGTGAAATGAGTAAGTGGGAAGAGTTAATCTTTCTTCCTTCTCTAACCTTTCTTCTTTCTCCAGTTGTATGGTGTGTATTGTTTGCTTGCTGAAAGAATACAGTAGTTATAACTTACTAAACCACTAAAATGGAAATAGTTGCCAGAGCTTAGTGCAAATTTAGATAGAGAGAGCAAATTTAACATGTTCATTTAAATTCTAATACCATATGCAAAGGTGAAGAGATTGGGTGTAATTGGATGCATCCTAGGAAGTGGAATTTCCAGAAACACATGAATAATGACAGAAAGAGAGTGAACTTGGCAGTGCCTTAATTTAAGTGGCCAAGTACTGTACGGTTCTGGAAAACACTGGTCCTCGTTATGTGAGCTCTTCCCATCTGCCTTTGACTTCCTCGTGCACCACCTGCCTCCTCCCAAATGCCATGCTCCCAAATGCCCTGTTGACCTCCTGGAATTCTCTCCAGCATGGAACCTTTCCTAATCGACTGGCTACAGATAGTGATTTGTCCTGCTCAGAGTACTAGTCAGGATCTAAACCCACAACAGTTGCCCCACCCCAAGTACAGTAAAAGTCACTAACCTAAGACCAAGATGTAATCTCAATATTTGATTCAGTTCTCTTGAAAGTTGCCCAGAATTTCCCATTATCAATATATGCTGTTTGATTTAGATTATGCGCTCTTAGAGGGAAGGGACCACATTTGTTATTTTGTCTGATTTGGCTCTGAATTTCTGCATTTAGCAGGTAAACTTTGGATTAACCCTTGAAGCAAAAGACAGCATCAGGCTTAATAAAGTTGATCCTAGCTTATATCATATTCCAAAATTACAGGTGGCAGATGATCTCCACAACGTTCCTGCTGTCATATTCTGTAAATGCAAGGAGGACCAAGGTCACTTGTGGATGGGTGGGTGGAGCCGCCTGCCCAGGGTTGTAGTCCAGGCTCCTCTGTTGGAGCTATTCTTCATGGTCTACCTCACAAGAAATAAGGTGTCCACCTGTATTCGTACGGGTCTTCCATCCCAGCTTTGGCTGTGCTTTGAAGATTCTTCACAAAGGGATGAACCCAATCACCTCTCCTGTCTGAGAAGCTGAGGTTGAAACCAACTCCCTTACAGGTAGAAAAGAGGCCAATTGGAGAGGGTCCCTATTCTGCGATTGGAGAATAGGAGCCCAGGGAGATACACGAGGACTCACTCTGGAATTACAGTAACAAGACAGGAGAGTTGAAAATAACATTTGTAATAAGCCCAATCACCTAACCTGCTGGGGATGGATGGGTGGGTAGATAGATGGAGCTAGCAGGAGACCTCTGTCATTTAGGCCAACACCTTCATTTTATAGGAAACTGGAATCCAGAGACAAGTAGTGATGTGCTCTCTTATGCTACTGAGAGTCTCACTGTTTGAATTCCATGTGATCTTTTCTGCTTCTGCTAGAAATACAGTTAGATTAATTCTCAAACAACAACTTTCCTTCCAGAATCCTAGAGAGTCAAGGAACTGTAGAGCCACTATTACCTACCCCACAGTCACCAGTACCAGTCCCACATCCAAAGTCCCAAGAAATTAAGTAAGCAAATAAACACATAAGTACATTTCAGCTAAACGTATAATCACAAGGTATATATTTTAAATTCTCAGGCTGATGAGGTCATTAAATAATCTAGAAGGAAGAAACTAAGCCAAAACAAATGCTATAAAATACGACTAGAATAACTGACTGACTATAAGAAAATAAAAGAATCCCAGATTTCATATCCGTAAAACCCAGATGAGTATCTCATTGATGTAAACAAAGTATGTGTGGTGTGTATGTGTGTGTGTGTGTGTGTACATAGATAGATAGATAGATAGTAGATCCTCTTCTATAGGTGTTTTGAGTCACCACTATAAAGAAGACATATGTCACTCCAATATCCTGGGGAAGTGGGCTATGGTTGCATTTACTGGGTAGACTGTCTGGAAAAACATTGTAGTAACTGAGGTGCTTGTGCTGTCAGGGCAAGGCTGTAAAAGTTAGACTCTCCTCCTTCATACCACTAAACATCATAACCCCTAGTACTGACAGAAGCCCCCTAAAACTGGGTGACAGAGAGCAGGAGCTACTATGAAACTCCCCCCAGTGATGTCAAGACTTCTTCCTGGAAGAGGACAGTGACTGATGTGGCTCTTCATCTGAGTCATTTAATGGTGTATGTACAGAAGCTGTTTCTCTCTGTTCTGCCTCTTAGGAGGGCATGCTACCTATTGGAAACTGATTCCAGGCAGTGTGAGGAGTAAGGCCAGCTCATATAGGCACTTTAGAACCTCGGTCTTATCCTGGTGATTTACAGTGTTTTGTTTCTTCCTGGGACAGAGGAGTGCTCTGTAAATCAAGCCATTCTCAGTTTGTCAGCCTGCTGTCAGTGTTTGCTGAGTCCTCAAGTCAAAGGCAAATTGGAACAGTGTGGAGAGTTTGGCAAAGGGCTTGTTACCCAGTGTTTGACCTCTCCATTTTGATGAAACAATTCTAGGGTGTGGTTGGCCTAGGAATTATTCCTCTGACTCATATTCACTTTCCTTTTTTCACACACTCAGAATGTACCACTCTGAGCACCTCATAGCCCTGAGCAGAGAGAGGCCAGAGTTGGGGCAAAACCCTACTGGGGCCCACTCCCAAGACTGAGAAGACAAACAGGGAGGTATCTCTCCCAAGCCAATTTCTTTCATCACCCAAGGTTATTAATGGATACCATTGTGGCACACTTCATGAACCCCAAACTGGTTCTAGCTCTCAGAGGTGGGAATAGACCTACTTGAGATCTATTAACAAAGAATAGATAATTAATCCAAGCAAAGAGATAGGTAGTAGGTTTGGTATTTGCCCTTCCTGTTGGGAAGAGGAGCAAGGGGACACTGCATCTTTAGAGACTTGGGCTAACAACAGGCACAGATCCTAGCTCTGAAAAGCAGTTGGACTGTTTCTGGGCATCGTGTTCCATGCTTCAACTTTCATCATCTGATTCATCAGACATTAACTCTGTTGGCTCTTAGGGTGCAAATGATGAAGACACAACAGCAACCTTCAAGCAACCCATAATTTAGAAGGGGAGGCAGACACCTAAACAGTTTCCATGTAATCAGTAGGTGTTAAGGCAGACTTACGCACAGAGTGCTATTTTTCTTTTCCCAAGAACACAGGTGGTAACACACACACACATGCTCTAGAACATAAGCTCAATATTGTTATGTCTCCACTCATGATTGGAGTCCCAGGAATATTTCAGGTGGAGCAAGAGAAGCTCTACCAGCACTGAGAATTGAGAGTCTGCACAAGTGCCTCCTGTGTTCTATCACTTTCTTGAAGGTGCTCCCACTCTCAACATTTCACAAGCACTAGCTCACTCAGTCTGAAACAAAAAAAGTGAGTATACAAAACCCTGTAAAATACATAGCATGCTGCCTCCTTATGGGAGGCGTCCTGTGTCTCACACTCTCTGGAGAACAGAGAAGATGTGGTTGTCAGCTATCCACAGAGCTGACCTTGGCTGACCTTCTGCAACTTTGAACAAGGCTATGCCTTTCTATTCCTGGGAATTCTTTGAATAGGATAAAATGTTTGAATAGAAATGAGGTTTTATTGGAAAGTGAAGTTGGAGAGTATTAAAATGATGATAATGAGTGCATTTATTCACTAATTTATGCATTCATTTGGTCTGTTCTTCACAGTTATATTTGGATGTCTGTTGTGTGTTAATACATTGGTGCAAAAGTCATATATGTGTAGGTTGTAAAGATGAATAAAATGTGCCTGACCTCAAAAAGTTACCCTCAGTGTGAAAAACTTGAGTTCATCAATTAACAAAAATTGAAAAAGGAATCACACAAGTGCGCTAATAGAAATATGTCAGGGTTCCAGCTTTTGGTTCTGTATGTAAGAAACTGAAAAGTTGCCATTCTGCAGCAACAAGTAAAAATTTGAACAAACTAAAAAAACAACAACTCTTCTTAGATCTATAAGAGAAATGAGGTCACAGGGCAAACTACTGCTCTCAAAATTGGAGAGCTAGATAGGCAGATACAAAGAGTCACAACTTACCAGAGCAGAAACCCATGAGCAAACATCTGTGAGATCCAGCACCTGGAGAGGAAACCATGCATTGCTGGAGGCTGAGTATGGACAAGTTTAGGAGTTAAAAACACCAGGGAAACCCAGTAACAGGGGTCAGGGTGGGGGACACACTTTTGTGAGTTTTACCTCCAAGAGCTTGATCAGTTTCTCACGGTAAACATTAGGGGGAAAAAATCTCCCTGTGTTCCTGGCAGAAGGAAAGAGAGGAATAATTTTGAAATATGCCAGAGCACTCTGTTCTTTTTAACAAGATATGCCCTTGGGAGAAACTATTTAACCAGAACCTAAACTGCAGGGGTTTTTATCAGAGTCTTACTGACCTAGGGGAAGGAAAATACCCAACTACAGCAAGCTCTAGCCTTCCCCATGGAAGAAGGAAAATGCCCAACTCAAGCACACCCTAATCATTCCTTCTCACTTAAGAGGAGTCCAGAGGAGACTGAGAAATATTTGTGAAGTTCACAGTCCAAAGGTGTAGGTTCCTAAAAGACTAAGACCTAACCATAGACTACAGAATGCTTCCCCTACCCATGTACCTTACCATCACATTACTAAAGAATTATTTACAGCAGTTTCTTTAATCCAGTACATCGTGTCCGGCTATCAAGAAAAAATTACAAAGCAAATGACACGGTTTGAAGAAACAGAGCTCCTGCCTCAGCTTCCTGAGTAGCTGGGACTACAGGCATGTATCGCCATGCCCAGCTGAGACAGGAGGACTGTTTGAGCCCAGGAAGTCGAGGCTGCAGTCAGCCATGTTCTGACACCACTGCACTTCAGCCTGGATGACAGAGTGAAGCCCTGTATCAAAAGAAGAAAAGAAAGAAGTTGAGGAAGAAGAAAGAAGAAGAGAGAAGAAAGAGGAGGAGGAGGAGGAGAAGAAGAAGAAGAGGAGGAGGAGGAAGAAGAGAAGAAGAAGAAGAAGAAAAGAAGAAGAAGAAGAAGAAGAAGAAGAAAAAGAAGAAGAAGGAGGAGGAGGAGGAAGGAGGAGGAGAAGAAGAAGAGGAAGAAGAAGAAGAAGGAGAAGAAGAAGAAAAGGAACAAGAGAAATCTGTGAACAATAGTTACTGATAATTTTCCCAAAATTGATTATCAGATACCAAACCACAGATCCATGAAGCTCATGAAACACCAAGCAGAACAAATGCAAAAAAATTATATACCTAAGCATACTATATTCAAACTACAAAAAAAAAAAAAAAAGTCAAAGAAAAGAGAAATTTTCCTGAAAGAAACCAGAGGGAAAAAGCAACTTATCTATAGGGTAACAGAGGTAAGAATTATATTTGAATTCTCCTCAGAAATAATGCAAGTAGGAAGAGAGTGGAGTGAAAGTTATTTAAAGTGGTGGGGGGGGGAGAGAGAGACAGAGAGAGAAACCCCACCAACCTAGAATTCTGTGAAGGAGAAATAAAGACTTTCTCAGACAAATTTGAGAGAATTTGTTGCCAGTAGACCTGCCTTACAAAAAAACGTTAAGAAGTTCTTTAACATGAAAGAAACTTATATAGATCAGAAACTCAGATTTACATAAAGAAAGGCAGAGCATCAAAGAAGGAATAGATGAAGGTAAAATAAACCCTTTTATTTTTCTTCCTCAATTGATTAAACAGACAAGTTTGTTCAAAATCACAATAGCAACGAAGTATTCGATTATGCATGCTTGTGCTTATGTACACTTACATATAAGTGAAATGAATGACAGCAATGATGCTGGGAACAGGGGAGAGAAATTAGAACTATGATTTTGTTATTATAAGCTACATTATCCATTAAAAACAGATTGTTAGAGTAGAAATAAAACCCTATATGTTGTCTATAAGAAATGCACTTTAAATAAAAAGACACATATAGATTAAAAATAAATGGATGGAAAAAGATGTACCATGCTAATCCTAATCAAAAGGAAGTAGGAGTAGCTATGTTAATTTCAGACAGAACAGACTTCCAAGCGAGGAAAATTATCAGAGATAAGAGGAGCATTATGCAATCATAAAGGGATCAATACTGCAAGAAGACACAACAATCCTTAACTTGCAGAGCACCAAAACAAGAGAGCTTCAAAATATGTGAGGTGAAAATTGATAGAACTACAAGAAGAAATAGGTAAATCCACTGTTATAGTTGAAGACTTCAACACCCTTCTATTAGAAACGGGCAGATCATGTAGGCATGAAATCAGTAAGGACAGAATTGAACTCAATGACACCATCCATCAACTGGATACAATGGAAATCTATAGATTGCTTCATTGAAAACAGCAGAAGACAAATTTTTCTGAAGCTTACATGGAACGTTCATCAAGAGAGATCACCATCTGGGCCATAAAACAGACCTTAACAAATTTAAAAGAATAGAAATTGGCCGGGCGCGGTGGCTCAAGCCTGTAATCCCAGCACTTTGGGAGGCCAAGACGGGCGAATCACGAGGTCAGGAGATCGAGACCATCCTGGTTAACACGGTGAAACCCCGTCTCTACTAAAAATACAAAAACTAGCCGGGCGAGGTGGCGGGTGCCTGTAGTCCCAGCTACTCGGGAGGCTGAGGCAGGAGAATGGTGTGAACTCGGGAGGCGGAGCTTGCAGTGAGCTGAGATCTGGCCACTGCACTCCAGTCCGGGCGACAGAGCGAGACTCCGCCTCAAAAAAAAAAAAAAAAAAGAATAGAAATCATCAACTGTGTGCCCTCAGATCACAATGGAATTAAATAAAAAATTGATAACAGATACTTGGGAAATCCCCAAGTACATAAGAATTAAATAGCACACTTCTAAATAACACATAGGTCAAAGAAGAAATATCGTGAGAAATTTAAGTGTATTTTCAATTTGTGTTTCAATGGAAATGAAAACACAACTTATCAAAATTCTTGAGATTCAGTGAAAGCAACTCTTACAGAGATATTTATAATACTAAATACATATATTATAAAAGCATAAAAATCTAAAATCTAAGCATCTATCTTCATAACCTAGAAAAATAAGAGCAAATTAAATCCAAAGTAAGCAGAAGGCAAGACATAATAAATTAGAGCAGAAATCAGTGAAACTGAAAACAGGAAACCAATAAAGAAAATCAATGGAGCCCAAAGTTCATGTTTTTTAAAAGATTAATAAAATTGATAAGCCCTTAACCAAACTAACTGAGGAAAAAGAGGATGTAAATTACTAATAGTAGAAATGAAAGAGAGTAGAATATAGGAATATTACAAATAACTATGCCCATGGGCTTAATAACGTAGGTAAAATAAGCCAGTTCCTTGAAAGGCACCATCAGCAAAAACAAACATGAGAAGAAATAGACACTCTTAATAGGTCTTCTCTATTAAAAAAAAAGAATCAATAATTAATACCCTTTCAAAATGGAAAGCAGAAGGCCAGATGGGTTCACCTGTCAATTCTACCAAACATTTAAGAAATTATACCAATTTTCCACAATCTCTTTCAGAAGACAGAAGCAGACTTATTTATGACTTATTTTATGAGGCCAGTATTGCACTAATACAAAACCAGACAAAGACATTATAAGAAAAGAAAACTACAGGCTAAGAACATGAATATAGATGCAAAATTCCTCAAAATATATTAGCAAACTGAATTCAAGATGTATAAAAAGTATACACTATGACAAAGTTGGATTTATCCCAGGTATGCAAGGCCGGTTCAAATTTAAAAATCTATGTATCTAATGTAATCAGCAATTACATCACAGAAAATTCACTGAAAAGACTAAAAAAATCAAATAACAGTCCAGCTAAATGAGGCAAGAAAATTGAACAATTCAGTGATGAAAATTACAAAATTCTAAAAAAATCTATCTATGTAATTCATGCAATTCACAAGAAAAAATCACAAGCTCATAAAAATAGGCACAGAGAAAATATTTGACAAAATTTAATGCAATTCATGATTTTAAAAAACTCATAAACCAGAAATAGAGAGAATTTCTCAACAAGATATCCACAAAATACCTACTGCTAAGGTACATACTGGTGAGAAACTTGAGACTCTGTCAAGAGAATGAAAAGCAAGCTGTAGACTGGGCACAGTCTACTTTGTAGAAGCACTTAAGTCAGAAGACACAGAATTCCCCTAGGGGAAAAAATTCAGGCTTAAAACAAGCTCACAACCCAAACTACAAACCACATAAAGAAACAAACAGCTCTGGAGTGAGGGAGTGTATATGGGTGTTAAGAAGATGCAACAAACAGGCTTGGCACCTCCAGCACTGAAGATAATTACACAATTTGAGAAGAGTTATAATATATGGACACATAAGCTGATTAAACAGACAAATGGAAGAATAGAAGCCACAATATCAATAGAAGAAAGTTTGGAAAAGTAAAAAGCAAATTTGATTTTAAAAACTACATAGGTCAGGTGTGGTGGCTCATACCTGTAATCCCAGCACTTTGGGAAGCCAAGAAGGGTGGATTGTCTGAGGTCAGGGGTTCAAAACTAGCCTGGCCAATGTGGCAAAACCCTGTCTCTACAAAAAATAATAAAAAAAATTAGCAGGACATGGTGGTGTGTGCTTCTAGTCCCAGCTACTTGGGAGGCTGAAGCAGGAGAATCATTTGAACCCAGGAGGCGGAGGTTGCAGTGAGCCTAGATCACACCACTACACTCCAGCCTGGACAGCAGAGCAAGACTCCATCAAAAAAGAAAAGAAAAGGAGAAAAAAACCTACATAATACTTTTATGAATGAAATCAATGTCATTCAAAATTTAAACCTCAACAGATAGGTTAAATAGCAGATCCAGCCACCTTGTCCCTAATTTTTCTATGCTATTTGTGAATGGATACATACATGAACACATAAAAGAGGGTCATGCATGAACAAATGGCAAAAGTATATAATGAATCAAAGATTAACTTCAGTCTAATTCTGCATACCTGAGATTTTTAAATATCTGTAGCCAACCAGATACAGCTAAAGATGCTACCAGTGAACTACAGGATAATTTAATTTGAAATTTCACATACAGAGATAAAGAGATTAAATAGAGATAAAGAAAGAAATAAAAAGATGGGAATACAAAAAAGCAGTTGATATATGGGGAATAGAATGAACAAGAGCAACATCGGACTAGGGCCTACCTAACATACTGGAGAGGCATACCAGAACATAAAACAGAGGGAAATAAATATTTGAGGAGTTTATAGCTGAGAATTTTCCAGAATTGAAAAAAGAATTGGCCAGGCGCAGTGGCTCAAGCCTGTAATCCCAGCACTTTGGGAGGCCGAGACGGGCGGATCACGAGGTCAGGAGATCGAGACCATCCTGGCCAAAATGGTGAAACCCCATCTCTACTAAAAAAATACAAAACCTAGCCGGGCGAGGTGGCGGGCGCCTGTAGTCCCAGCTACTCGGGAGGCTGAGGCAGGAGAATGGCATGAACCCGGGAGGTGGAGCTTGCAGTGAGCTGAGATCCGGCCACTGCACTCCAGCCTGGGCGACAGAGCGAGACTCCATCTAAAAAAAAAAAAAAAAAAAAGAATTGATTTGTGATAAAAGACTTTAAGAATAGAAGTAAGGATCAGGCAAGATTATCAATGAGATGCAGCCAGGTGGAACATTTGCCACCAAGGGACAAAGATGATTGGCACACTCCAAACAGATTTTCAGAAGAAAGACACTGAGAGCAGACAGAGGGAAGACACAGAAGCTGAGCTGAAGGGGGAGGAAGCTGGGAACTCTGCATGGGGCTACCATACACCGGGACTCATTCCTGGCCCCCAACAACTTCAGGGGAACAAGTGAGTTGAAATGACAAGGAGTAACCCACTCTCACCACAGCCCTCTGAAATCCTGACAGGAGGAGACCCCATTGATCATCACAAACACTTGAGTTGGCAGGGAGAGCTGCCCAGAGAAGTGGAATGGGATGCCCAGAGGGTTTGGTGCAGCAGCATCTGTAGTGGAGCATGGCCAGGATGGCCATCCTCTTAGGCTCAACTTGCTCCCATAAGAGACTTTAGCCCTAAGGAAACTGTTGAACCTGAACTCTGCAGGGAAGTCTTGCCCATCAGATGGGGCCAGTCTGACTTAATCACCCCTTGGTCTGCTGGTCTTTCCCAGGGCCCCAGCCTGGCAGCACCTGTTTGTAGGTCAGCCTTGGGTTTCCTGGGGGTTTCATCAGAGCTTCTGTGCTAATGGACCATGCCTGACCAGTGGATAGCTCCAGTGTGTTGGCCCCCATGGCCATACAGCAACCTACCTGTTCCCTCTCCACACTGCAGCTCCCCCCTGGCTCACTGCAACCCCTCACATTGCTTGGCAGGCATGTGTGTGCATGGGCAAATTTTGCTTTCCTTTCTCTATCAGCACACATTTGCATGCATCCTGCCCTGCAACTGCTGCTGCAAGGGTGCAGTCTGTCCCCCAACCCTGCCGACCACCATTGCAGTCTGGGAGCTTTGACAGGCACAGAGCCAGACAACTTTGCCCCCACCAGTGCACTATCATTGGTCCAACACTGCCTCGGGAAATAAAGTAGGCATGGAAAACAGCAGACCCTCTCTTGCCCTGAGCGACTACCTCTGCATGTGAGGCACATATAATGCACAAAACCTGCACCTGCCATTGCCCTGCTTCTATGCCAACACCACTACCAGTGTGACTCCAAAAGCAGACACCATCAGAGTCCCAAAGAACACTTCCCAGCAGAAACCCTACAAGCCAGAAGAAATTAGGAGCCAATATTCAACATTCTTAAAGAAAAAAAATTGAACCCAGAATTTTGTATTCAGTCAAACTAGGCTCCATAAGTGAAGGAGAAATCCTTTACAGACAAGGAAATGCTAAAGGAATTTATTATTGCTAGACCTGCCTTATGATACCTTCTGAAGAAAGCACTAGATATGGAAAGGAAAGACCATTACCAGCTACTAGACAAACACACTTTACACAGAGCAGTGACACTATAAAGCAACCACATAAACACACCAACATAATAACCAGCTAACATCATGGTAAGAGGATAAAATACACACATATCAATACCAACTTTGAACGTAAATGGGCTAAGTGACCCAACTAAAACGTACAGAGTGGCAAGCTGGATAAAGAACCAGGACCCATTGTTATGCTGTCTTCAAGAGACCCATCTCACATGCAATAACACCCATAGATTCAAAATAAAGAGATGGAGGAAAATCTACCAAGCAAATGGAAAACAGAAAAAAGCAAAAGTTGCAATTCTAATTTCAGAAAAGCAGATTTTAAACCAACAAAGATCAGAAAAGACAAAGAAGGGCATTACCTAATGTTAAAGGGTTCAATTCAAAAAGAGCTAACTATGCAAATCATATATGCACCCAACACTGTAGCACATAGATTCATAAAGCAAGTTCCTTTGGGAACTAAGACCTTTTGAAGAGACTTAGACCACCAAACAATAGTACTTTAACTTTAGACTTTAGACACAATAAGACTTTAACACCCCACTGACAGTATTACACAGATCATCGAGGCAGAAAATTAGCAAAGATATTCAGGACCTCAACTCAGCACTGGATCAGATGAACCTGATAGACATCTACAGAACTCTTCACACCAAAACAACAGAATATATGTTCTTCTCATCACCGTATGGCACATATTCTAAAATCCATCACATGATCACATATAAAACACTCCTCAGCAAATGCAAAACAAACAAACAAAAAACTGAAATAGTAACAACCAATGTCTTGGACCATAGCACAATCAAATTTGATATCAAGACTAAGAAAATAACTCAAAACCATACAATTACATGGAAATTGAATAACCTGCTCCTGATTGACTTTTGGGTAAATAATGAAATTCAGGCAGAAATTAAGAATTTCTTTGAAACTAATAAGAACAAAGATACAGCACACCAGAACCTCTGGGACATAACTAAGGCAATGTTAAGAAGGAAACTATAGCACTAGATGCTCACATCAAAAAGCTAAAAAGAGCCCAAGTTAACAATCTAACATCACAACTAAAATAACTAAACAACCAAGAGAAAGCCAACCCCAAAGCTAGCAGAGGACAACAAATAACTGAAATCAGAGCTGGACTGAAGGAGATCGAGACATGAAAAAACCATTGAAAATATCAACAAATCCAGGAGTTGGGTTTTGAAAAAAATTAATACAGTAGATAGACTTTTAGCTAGACAAATAAAGGAGAAAAGAGAGAAAACACAAATAAACACAATTATGAATGACATAGGGATATTACCACTGACCCCACAGAAATACAAATAACCATCAGATAATACTCGTAACCTCTCTATGCACACAAACTAGAAATCTAGAAGAAATGGATAAATTCCTGGACATATACATCCTCCCAAGACTGAGCCAGGAAGAAACTGAATCCCTGAGCAAACCAATAATGAGCTTTGAAATTGAAGCAGTAATAAAAAGCCTACCAATCAAAAAAGCCCAGGAACAGACAAAGTCACAGCAGTAAGAGCAGAATTCTGCCAGAAATAACTGGTATCATTCCTGCTGAAACTATTCCCAAAAAGTGTGGAAAAAGGGCTCCTCTCAGCTGGTACCATTCCTTCTGAAACTATTCCAATCAATTGAAAAAGAGGGAATCCTCCCTAACTCATTTTATGAGGCCAACATCATCCTGATACCAAAGCCTGGCAGAGACACAACAAAAAAAGAAAATTTTAGACCAATATCCCTGATGAACATCGATGCAAAAATCCTCAAGAAAATACTGGCAAACTGGATTAAGCAGCACATCAAAAAGCTTATCCACCATGATCAAGTGGGCTTCATCCCTGGGATGCAAGGCTGGTTCAACATTCACAAATCAATAAACGTAATCCAGCATATAAACAGAACCAAAGACAAGAACCACATGATTATCTCAATAGATGCAGAAAAGGCTTTTGACAAAATTCAACAGCCCTTCATGCTAAAAACGCTCAATAAATTCGGTATTGATGGAACGTACCTCAAAATAATAAGAGCTATTTATGACAAACCCACAGCCAATATCATACTGAATGGGCAAAAACTGGAAAAATTCCCTTTGAAAACTGGCACAAGACAGGGATGCCCTCTCTCACCACTCCTATTCAACATAGTGTTGGAAGTTCTGGCTAGGGCAATCAGGCAAGAGAAAGAAATCAAGGGTATCCGGTTAGGAAAAGAAGAAGTCAAATTGTCCCTGTTTGCAGATGACATGATTGTATATTTAGAAAACCCCATTGTCTCAGCCCAAAATCTCCTTAAGCTGATAAGCAACTTCAGCAAAGTCTCAGGATACAAAATTAATGTGCGAAAATCACAAGCATTCTTATACACTAGTAACAGACAAACAGAGAGCCAAATCAGGAATGAACTTCCATTCACAATTGCTTCAAAGAGAATCAAATACCTAGGAATCCAACATACAAGGGATGTAAAGGACCTCTTCAAGGAGAACTACAAACCACTGCTCAGTGAAATCAAAGAGGACACAAACAAATGGAAGAACATACCATGCTCATGGATAGGAAGAATCAATATCATGAAAATGGCCATACTGCCCAAGGTTATTTATAGATTCAATGCCATCCCCATCAAGCTACCAATGAGTTTCTTCATGGAATTGGAAAAAACGGCTTTAAAGTTCATATGGAACCAAAAAAGAGCCCGCATTGCCAAGACAATCCTAAGTCAAAAGAACAAAGCTGGAGGCATCACGCTTCCTGACTTCAAATTCTACTACAAGGCTACAGTAACCAAAACAGCATGGTACTGGTACCAAAACAGAGATATAGACCAATGGAACAGAACAGAGTCCTCAGAAACAATACCACACATCTACAGTCATCTGATCTTTGACAAACCTGAGAGAAACAAGAAATGGGGAAAGGACCCCTTATTTAATAAATGGCGCTGGGAAAATTGGCTAGCCATAAGTAGAAAGCTGAAACTGGATCCTTTCCTTACTCCTTATACGAAAATTAATTCAAGATGGATTAGAGACTTAAATATTAGACCTAATACCATAAAAACCCTAGAAGAAAATCTAGGTAGTACCACTCAGGACATAGGCATGGGCAAGGACTTCATGTCTAAAACACCAAAAGCAACGGCAGCAAAAGCCAAAATGGACAAATGGAATATGATTAAACTAAAGAGTTTCTGCACAGCAAAAGAAACTACCATCAGAGTGAACAGGCAACCTACAGAATGGGAGAAAATTTTTGCAATCTACTCATCTGACAAAGGGCTAATATCCAGAATCTACAAAGAACTCAAACAAATTTACAAGGAAAAAACAAACATCCCCATCAAAAAGTGGGCAAAGAATATGAACAGACATTTCTCAAAAGAAGACATTCATACAGCCAACAGACACATGAAAAAATGCTCATCATCACTCGCCATCAGAGAAATGCAAATCAAAACCACAATGAGATACCATCTCACACCAGTTAGAATGGCAATCACTAAAAAGTCAGGAAACAACAGGTGTTGGAGAGGATGTGGAGAAATAGGAACACTTTTACACTGTTGGTGGGATTGTAAACTAGTTCAACCATTATGAAAAACAGTATGGCGATTCCTCAAGGATCTAGATCTAGATGTACCATATGACCCAGCCATCCCACTACTGGGTATATACCCAAAGGATTATAAATCATGCTGCTATAAAGACACATGCACATGTATGTTTATTGTGGCACTATTCACAATAGCAAAGGCTTGGAATCAACCCAAATGTCCATCTGTGACAGACTGGATTAAGAAAATGTGGCACATATGCACCATGGAATACTATGCAGCCATGAAAAAGGATGAGTTTGCGTCCTTTGTAGGGACATGGATGTAGCTGGAAACCATCATTCTTAGCAAACTATCACAAGAACAGAAAACCAAACACAGCATGTTCTCACTCATAGGTGGGAACTGAACAATGACATCACTTGGACTCGGGAAGGGGAACATCACACATCGAGGACTATCATGGGGTGGGGTAGGGATTGCATTGGGAGTTATACCTGATATAAATGATGAATTTATGTGTGCCGACGAGTTGATGGGTGCAGCACACCAACATGGCACAAGTATACATATGTAACAAACCTGCACGTTATGCACATGTACCCTAGAACTTAAAGTATAATAAAAAATAAAAAATAAAATAAAAGAAAAAAAAAAAAGGGCTCCTCTCTAACTCATTCTACAAGGCCATCCATCCAGATACCCAAACCTGGAAGAGATACAACAACAACAACAAAAAACTTCTGACCAATATCCCTGATGAATGTCAATGCAAAAATCTTCAACAAAATACTGGCAACCCAAATCCAATAGCACATCAAAAAGCTTATTCACCACAATCAACTAGGCCTTATCCCTGGGATGCAAAGTTGGTCTGATATATACAAATCAATAAACATGATTTATCACATAAACAGAACTAAAGACAAAACCTGTATGATTATCTCAATGGATACAAAAATGGCTTTCAGTAAAATTCAACACCCTTCATGTTAAAAACTCTCAATAAACTAGGTATTGATGGAACACACCTCAAAATCATAAGAGCCATCTACAACAAACCCACAGACAACATTATATTGTATGGGCAAAAGCTGGAAGCATTCCCCTTGAAAACCAGTATAAGACAAAGATGCCCTCTCTCATCACTCCTATTCAAAATATTATTGGAAATCCTGGCCAGAACAATCAAGAAACAGAAAATAATAAAGGCATCCAAATAGAAAGAGAGGAAGTCAAACTATCCCTATTTGCAGATGGCATGACCTGTATCTAGAAAATCCCATAGTCTCAGCCCAAAAGCTCCTTAAGCTGACTCAGGATACAAAATCAATGTACAAAAATCACCAGCATTGCTATTCACCAACAACCGTCAAGCCAAGAGCCAAATCAGGAACACAATCACATTCACAATTGCCACAGAAAGAATAAAATACAGCCAAGATGGTCAAATAGAAACAGCTCAGATATGCAGCTCCCAGAGAGATGGATGCAAAAGGCAAGTGAATTTTGCATTTCCAACTGAGGTACAAAGTTCCTCTCATTGGGACGGACTAGGTGGTTGGCACAACCCACAGATAGCAAAGAAAAGCAGGATAGTGCATCACATCACCTGGGAGCTGCATGGGGCAAAGGGATCTCCCTCCCCCAGCCAAGAGAAGTGGTGAGGGACTTTGCTGCCCGCCAGGGATACCACACTTTTCCTACAGATTTTTGGAATCCATGAATCAGAAGATTCCTTCATGAGCCTACAACATCAGGGCCTTGGGTCTCAAGCACAAAACTAGACAGCCCAAAGACAGCTGCTACCATCAGTGGCTGTTCAGGCAGGCACTGAGCTGCAGGAGTTTTTACATACTCCAGTGGTGCCTGGAACTCCAATGAGGCAGGAGAACTGTCCATCCTGTGGAAAGGGGGCTGAAGATAGGGAGCCAAACGGTCTCATTCATTGGGTCCCACTCCTACAGAAACCCTCAAGCTAAGACCCACTGGCTTGAAATCCCCACTGCCAGTAAGCCATCTGGAGTCTCCCTAAGATGACCAAGTTCTCAGGGGGAGGAGCAACCACCATTACTTTGGCTCTAGTAGGTAGTTTTCTCCTCCCAGTGTTAAGGATACTGGGAGGTTTGAACTGGGCAGTATTTCCCACAGTGCAGCAAAGTGAATGTGGCAGATCATGGCCAGATCGCTTCCTTAGGTGGGAGCTGGATCCATTGCTCCTCACTAGACAAGACCTCCCTGTAGGAAATTCGGCAGCTCCCATCAGGTGCTTACAGACAGAACTCTCATGTACCTGGGACAGAGCACTTGCGGGGAGGGGCAGCAAAAGTCTCAGGTTCAGGAGACTTAATCTTTCTGTCTTGCTGTCTCTGAAGAGACCAGCTGATCCAGATAAGGGGAATTCCCCCCGCACAGAACACTAGCTCCACTAGCGGGGAGTCAGATGTCCTTCTTAAGTGGTTCCCTGATCTAGGTGAGACTTCCCAAAGGGGGTCACTAGATACCTCATAGAGGAGATTTCAGGCTGGCATCAGGTTGGTGCCCCTCTGGGATGAAGCTTCTGGAGGAAGGAGCAGGCAGCAATATTTGCTGTTCTGCAGTCTCCACTGGTGATACTCAGGCACAGTCCGAAGCAGACCTCCAGCAAACTGCAGCAGACCTGAAGAAGAGGGGCCTGACTGTTACAAGAAAAACAAACAAACAGAAAGCAACAACAACAACATCAACAAAAAAGATCCTACAAAAACCTTATCCAAAGGTCAACAGCCTCATAGATTAAAGGTAGATAAATCCATGAAGTTTAGAAAAAACCAACACAAAAACACTGAAAATATCAAAAGCCAGAATGCATCTTCTCCTCCAAATGACCACAGCACTTCTCCAGCAAGGGCACAGAATGGGGTGGAAGCTGAGATGGATGAACTGACAGAAGTAGGCTTCAGAAAGTGGTTAATAACTAATTTCACTGAACTAAAGGAGAATGTTCCAACCCAATGCAAAGATGCTAAGAGCCATGAAAAAGGATTACAGGAGCTGTTAACTAGAATAACCAGTTTAGAGAAGAACATAAATGACATGATGGACAGAAATCAAGAAGGCCTTTGAAACCAATGAGCAATCTCTGGGAGACAGCTAAAGCAGTGTTAAGAGGGAAATTATAGCACTAAGCGCCCACATCAAAAAGCTAGAAAGATCTCAGATCAACATCCTAACACCACAGGTGAAAGAACTAGTGAGCCAAGAGCAAACAAACCCCAGAGTTAATAGAAGACAAAAAAAAAAAAAAAGCTCAGAGCAGAACTAAAGGAGACAGAGACACAAAAAGCCCTTCAAAAAAAATCAATGAATCCAGGAGCTGTTTTTTTTTTGAAAAAAAAAATCAACAAAATAGATAGACCACTAGCAAGACTAACAAAGAAGAAAAGAGAAATTTAAATAAGCACAATAAGAAATAATACAGGGGATATCACCACTGATCCCAAACAAAGACAAACAACCATTAGAGAATACTATAAATACCTCTATGCAAATAAACTGGAAAATCTAGAAGAAATTGATAAATTCCTAGACATATAAACCTTCCAAGACTGAACCAGGAAGAAGTTGAATCCCTGAATAGAACAATAACAAGTTCTAAAATTGAGGCAGTAATAAATATCCTACTGATCAGAAAAGTCCAAGTCCAGATAGATTTACAGCTGAATTCTACCAGAGGTAAAAGAAGGAGCTGGTTCCATTTATTCTGAAACTATTTAAAACAACTGAAAAGGAAGAACTTCTCCCTAACTCATTCTATGAGGCCATCATCACCCTGATACCAAAACCTGGCATAGATACTACAAGAAAAGAAAACTTCAGTCGAATATCCTTGATAAACATCAATGCAAAAATTCTCAATAAAATACTGACAACCCGCATCCAATAGCACATCAAAAAGTTTATCCATCACAGTGAAGTAGGCATTATTACTGGGATGCAAGGTTGGTTTATCACAAATCAATAAATGTGATTCATCACATAAACAAAACTAAAGACAAAAACTACACGATTATGTCAATGGGTGCAAAAAAAAAATAAGGTTTTCAGTAAAATTCAATGCCCCTTCATGTTAAAAACTCTCAATAAACCAGGTATTGAAGGAACCCACTTCAAAATTATAAGAGCCATCTATGACAAACCCATAACCAATATCATACCGAATGGGGAGAAGCTAGAAGCATGAAGCATTCCCCTTGGAAACAGACATGACACAAGGTTGCCCTGTCTCACCACTCTTATTCAACTTAGTGTTGGAAGTTCTGGCCAGGGCAATCAGGCAAGAGAAAGAAATAAGGTGTATTCAAATAAAAAGAGAGGAAGTCAAACTATCCCTGTTTGCAGATGACATGATCCTGTATCTAGAAAACCCATCAACTCAGCCCAAAAGCTTCTTAAGCTGATAAGCAACTTCAGGAAAGTCTCAGGATACAAAATCAATGTGCGGAAATCACAAGCATTCCTATACATCAACAACAGACAAGCAAAGGGTCTAATCATGAATGAACTCCCATTCACAATTGCCACACAGAGAATAAAATACCCAGGAATTTACAGCTAACAAGGGATACAAAGGACCTCTTCAAGGAGAACTACAAACCACTGCTCAAGGAAATAAGAGAGGACACAAACAAATGGAAAAACATTCCATGCTCATGGATAGGAAGAATCAATATCATGAAAATGGTCACAGTGCCCAAAGCAATTTATAGATTCACTGCTATGGCCATTACAATACCATTGGCATTCCTCACAGAATTAGAAAAAAACTATTTTAAAATACATAGGGAACCAAAAAAAAACTCATTCTACCTGGAAAATCCTAAGCAAAAAGAGCAAAGCTAGAGACATCATGCTACCTGACTTCAAACTATACTACAAGGCTACAGTAAACAAAACAGCATGGTACTGGTACAAAAAAGACATATAGGCCAATGGGACAGAATAGAGAACTCAGAAATAAGGCCACACAACTACAATTATCTGATCTTTGACAAACTTGACAAAAACAAGCAATGAAGAAAGGATTCCCTATTCAATAAGTGGTGTAGGGAGAACTGGCTAGCTATGATGCAGAAAATTGAAACTGGATCCCTTCCTTACACCTCATATAAAAATTAACTCAAACTGGATTCAAGACTTAAATGTAAGGTCCAAAACTATAATAACCCTAGAAGAAAACCTAGGCAATACTATTCAGGACATAGGCACGAGCAAAAATTTCATGTTGAAAACATCAAAAGCAATTTCAACAGAAGAAAAAGTTGACAAATGGGATCTAATTAAACTGAAGGGCTTCTGCATAGCAAAAGGAACTATCAACAGAGTGAACAGACAACGTACAGAATGGGAGAAAATTGTTGCAATCTACCCAAAGGTCTAATATCCAGAATCTACAAGGAACTTAAGCAAATTTACAAGAAAAAAAACAAAGAATCCCATTAAAAAGTGGGCAAAGGATATGAACAGACACTTCTCAAAAAAAGACATAATGTGACCACAAATATATGGAAAAAAGCTCAACATCGCTGATCGTTAGAGAAATGCAAATGAAAACCACAGTGAGATACCATCTCACGCCAGTCAGAATAATTAAAACGTCAAGAAACAACAGATGCTGGCGAGGTCGCAGAGAAGTAGGGATGCTTTTACACTGTTGGTGGGGATGTAAATTAGTTCAACCATTGTGGAAGACAGTGTAGCAATTCCCCAAAAATTTAGAACCGGAAATACCATTTGACCCAGCAGCGCTATTACTGGGTATATACCCAAAGGAATGTAAAGCATTCTGTTATAAAGATACATGCATGCATATATTCACTGTTCACAATAGCAAAGGCATGGAATTAACCGAAATGCCCATCAGTGATAGACTGGATAAAGGAAATATGCTACATATACATCATAGAATACTGTGTAGCCATAAAAAGGAATGAGATCATGTCTTTTTCAGGGACATGGATGAAGCTAGAAGCCATTGTCTTCAGCAAACTAACACAGGAACAGAAAACCAGATACCACATGTTCTCACTTATAAGTGGGAGCTGAGCAATAAGATTACATGGACACAGGGAGGAGAACAAGAGTCACTCAGGCCTGTTGGGGGAGGATAGTGAAGGAGAACATTAGGGAAAAGAGCTAATGCATGCTGGGCTTAATCTAGGTGATGGGGTGATAGGAGCTGCAAACCACCATGGCACACGTTTACCTATGTAACAAACCTGCACATCCTGCACATATACTCCAGAACTTAAAAAAAAATGTTAAAAACACCTAGGAACACAGCTAAACAAAGAGGTGGAAGCGCTGTATAAGCAGAACTGCAAAACACTGCTCAAAGAAATCAGAGATGACACAAACAAATGGGAAAACATTCCATGCTCATAGATAGGAAGATTCAATATCATTCAAATGGTCATACTGCCCAAAGCAATTTATAGATTCAATGTTATTCCTATTAAATTACCATTGACATTCTTCAAGAATTAGAAAAACTATTTTAAAATTCATATGGAACCAAAAAAGAGCCCGAATAGCCAAAGTAATCCTAAGCAAAAAGAGCAAAGCTGAAGACATCATGCTACCCAGCTTCAAACTACACTACAGGGTACCATAACTGAAACAGCATGGTATTGATACCAAAACAGACACATAGACTAAAGGAACAGAACAGAGAAACCAGAAATAAGACCTCACACCTACAATTATCTGATCTTTGATAAACCTGAAAAAACAAGCAATGGGGAAACAATTTTCTGCTCAATAAGTGATGCTGGGATAACTGGCTAGCCATACGCAGAAGATTGAAACTGGAATGCTTCCTTACACCTCAAGGTGGATTAAAGACTTAAATGTAAGACCCAAAACTATAAAACCCTGGAAGAAAACCTAGCTAATATCATTCTGGAAATAGAAATCGGCAAAAATTTCATGTTGAAGATGCCAAAAGCAATTTCATCAAAAGCAAAAACTGACAAATGGAATCTAATTAAACTAAACAGCTTCTGGACAGCAAAAGAAACATTGACAGAGAGAACAGACAACCTACAGAACGGGAGAAAATGCTTGCAAACTAGGCATCTGACTAAGGTCTAATATCCAGGATCTATAAGGAACTTAAACAGATTTACAAAAAAAAAAAAAAACTCATTAAAAAGTGGGCAAAGGGCATGAGCAGACACTTTTCAAAAGAAGATATACATGTGGCCAACAATCATATGAAAAAATGCACAAAATAAGTGATCATTACAGAAATGCAAATCAAAACCACAATGAGATACCAACTCACACCAGTCAGAATGCCTACCATTTAAAAGTGAAAAATAACTGATGCTGGCAAGGTTGTGGAGAAAAAGGAAAGCTTATACACTGTTGGTGGGAGTGTAAATTAGTTCAACCATTGTGGAAGACAATGTGGCAATTCCTCAAAGACCTAAAGACAGAAATACTATTTGACCCTGCAATCCCATTACTGAGTATATACCCTAAGGAATATAAATCATCCTATCATAAAGACACATGTACACATATGTTCATTGCAGCACTATTCACAATAGCAAAGATGGAATCAACCTAAATGCCCATCAACTGTAGACTGGATAAAGAAAATATGGTACATATATACCATGGAATACTACGCAACCATTAAAAAACAAAAAACAAAAAACAAGATCTTGTCCTTTCTAGGGATGTGTATGGAGCTGGAGACCATTATCCTTAGACCGCAGTTTTGTGCAGGAACAGATGACCGGATACCACATGTTCTCACTTATAAGTGGGAGCTGAACACTGAGAACACATGGACACATAGAGGGGAGCAACACACACTGGGGCCTATTGGAGGATGAAGAGTGGGCAGAGGGAGAGAGTCAGGAAAAATAATTAATGTGTACTAGGCACAATATTTGGGTGATGAAAAAATCTGCACAACAAAGCCCCATGACACACCTTTACCTATGTAACGAACCTGCACATGTACCTCTGAATTTAAAATAAAAGTTAAAAATGAGAGAGAGAGAGAGAGAGAGAGAGAGAGAGAGTCTGCACCAGAGGCCAAGCTAACCAAATCATAAAATTTAAGACCTAAATGCAATCACCTAACTCTAGTTCAACATCTTTAGTTTACAGGTAAAGAAAATGAGGTCCAGGGGACAAATAAGTATTTATTATTTAATAAAAAGTATTTCTTATAATAGTATTATAATTTTTCTTATTTAATAAGTATTATCCTTTTCATATATTTCTGGATTTCATGTGACAATATGTGTTAAGACTTTCAGGGTTTATATTCATGAGGAATATCACTCGTTTTCCTGTAATGTCTTTGTCTAGTTTTGGTCCGGGGATTCTAGTCTCATAAAATGAGTTGGAAACTGTTCCCTCTTTTTCCATTTTCTGAAAAAATTGTGCTAAATTTGTATTATTTTCCCTTTAATCGTTTGTTAGAATTCATACGTGAAGTTAGTTGGGCCTGGAGCTTTTTGTGGGAAGTTTTGAATTACAATTTTAATTTAGTTAACGACCATTCAGATTTTCTATTTCTTTTGTCAGTTTGGCAATATGTGTTTCTTAAGGAATTCATCCATTTCCTGTAGGTAACCAAGTTTATTTTGATAAAGTATTTTTAATATATCTTATCCTTTTACTAGCTCTAAGATCTTTCTTTCACAATATTGGCCATTTGTGTCTTTTCCCTATCAGTCTAGCAAGAAGCTTATTAATACTAATCTTTTCAAAGAAATTGTTTTCAATTTCACTGATTTTTTTTTTCTATTTCTGTAGTTTTCTTTTTTTTTGAATTTCTGGGGTACAATTGCAGGTTTGTTACATAGGTAAAGATGTGTCATGGGGATTTGTTATACAGATTATTTCATCCCCCAGGTATTAAGCCTAGTTACCCATTAGTTATTTTTCCTGACCCTCTCCCTCCTCCCACCCTCCATCCTCCAATAGGCCCCAGTTTGTGTTGCTCCCTTCTATGTGTCCATGTGTTCTCATCATTTAACTCCCACTTGTGAGAACATGCAGTATTTGGTCCTCTGTTCCTACATTAGTTTGCTAAGAATAATGGCCTACAGTTCTATCCACATCCCTGCAAAGGACATGATTTTGTTCTTTTTCATGACTGCATAGAATTCCATGGTGTATCTATACCACATTTTCGTCACCCAGTCTACAGTTGATGGGCATTTAGGTTGATTCCATGTCCTTGCTATTGTGAATTATACTGCAATATTTCATTAATTTTCACATTTTATTATTTCCTTTCTTCTATTCACTTTTGGTTTACACCTTTTTCCCTTTAGCAAGCATTTAAAGCTAGTATTTTGGAAGCACTGCTTCAGGGACATCACAAAAACTTTCATATGCTATGTTTTTATTTTTATCTTTATTTAGTTAAAAAATGTTTCTAGTTTGCCTTGTGATTTTTTTGAGTTACGGGTTATTTAGAAGTATGTTATTTAATTTTTAAATATTTGGGAAATTTTCCAAATACATTTTTAACATTGAATTATAATTGTAATTATACAGAAAATCAGAGAACACAACTTTAGTTCTTGACTGTTCTAAATACATTTAGTTCTAAATGTATTTAGAATTGTTGCTGGGTGTGGTGGCTCATGCCTGTAATCCCAGCACTTTGGGAGGCCGAGGTGGGTGGATCACATGAGGTCAGGAGTTTGAGACCAGCCTGGCCAACATGGTGAAACCCCATCTCTACTAAAAATACAAAAATTAGCCGGGTGTGGTGGTGCACACCTGTAATGCAGGCTGAGGCATGAGAATTGCTTGAACCCAGGAGGTGGAGGTTGCAGTGAGCCAAGATAGCACCACTGCACTCCAGCCTGGGTGACAGAGCTGGAGAGACTGTCTCAAAACAAAAAGAAAAAAAAGAATTGTTTTATTGTTCAGCAATATGATTTATCTTAATGAATATTTCTCATATGCTTGAAAAGAATGGATATTCTGCCATTGTTACATATATTGTTTGAAAAATGTCTATCAGGTTAAATTAACTGATAATATTTTCAAGGCTTCTATATTTTTAGTGACTTTCTATTTACTTGTACTATCAATTACTGAGAGAAGAGTTTTACAACCTCCAGCCATAATTGTGGATTTATTTATTCCTCTTTTCAGCCTCTCAGATTTTGCTTAAAGCTTTTTGAAACTCTGTCATTAGGTGCACAGACACTTAGAATTATGTCTTGCTGTATTAATTTACTCCATTTAGTATTATAAAACATTTCTATTTTTCCCTGGTAATATTTCTGTTCTGAAATCTACCTTTCTTGTTATTAAGATAGCCACCCTAGCACTCTTATGATTAGTGTTTGCATGGTATATATCTTTCCATCTTTTGACTTTTAACTTCTTTTACATTATACTTGAAGTACATTATTTGTAGGTAACATACAGCTGGGTCTTGAAATTTTAACAAGTCTCACAACCTGTGTTTTACTTGAACAGTTCAGACCTTTGGTCTGTGGGGCCACAGGGAAGGAAGGGTGCAAGTGTCTGTTGATTCTGCACTGGCTCATCTTCCCCAGTCTGCACATGAACATTTCTGGCACTTGCTTTTGATCCTGAGACTTTCTCAACATGTATAATATCCAGGTGCATAATCCAATCTGCCCTAATGACCGATTTTTCTTTTCCTGGATACACTGGGCCTTAGAGGCCCTGGGAAGCATTAGCTATAGATTACCAGCTGAGCACATTCTTGTATCTATCTGGTGCAGAGAAAGAGACAACAGCCTAGGATTCTCAAGGCTAAGAGAAGTTCTGCTTCTGGCCAGCTGTGGGCCTCCCGACAAGTGTTTGACATTCTAGTTGTCACTGTCCTCAATGGTAAAATGAGGGGGTTGCACCAAAGAACCCCTAAAGCCCCCCCACCTCTAATCTCCTATGGGACTGTCCATTCTTCTTAAGTATCATTATAGACACACAGCAGGGAACATAAACTAGACAAATTCCGAGCAAGAGCTAAGAAAAGTACTACAGACCCTCCAGGGTGGGAGTATAAACTGGACTTCATCTGCCCCATTGCAACCTAGGCTTCCATTTCCTTATGATTTGGCTCAATAGCATCTATGACAAGGTAGCTTGAAGTTGACACCAGTGCATCTCTAAAGATTGGGTGGGTTGGGCTCAGAATCCCATACAACCCTTTTATTTTTCTCACCCTGTACTACTCTTACCCAACTAGAATTATGCATGCGCTTGTTGAAAACAGCCCTAGCAAAGTAAATCTAGGCTCCTTAGGCCAGGACTAAGGCCCCTTGAAGAAGTCAAATTACCTAAGAAACTCTGAGATGCGCTCTCCAATATGCAAGCTGCTAGTTCATGTCTACTGAACTCCTGAATTGTGGCTAGTATTAATGGAGATGTGCTGTAAGCATGAAATGCACACCAGATTTATAAGACTTCAATGAAAAAATATATTAAAATCTCATTAATAGTAAGAGATTATTTTCATATTAATTATATAGTATAATCAGTAGAAAATATATATTGATATATAGTATAATCAATAGAAAATATATATTGATATATTTATTTCAATATAAAAACAATCTCTTACTATTAATGAGATTTTCATATATTATATTTAATATATGTATTAATATGGATTATATATATTATATAATATATATATTTATTGCTACAGATCATATAAATTATATAATATTAATATATAATATGTATTATATAATATTACAATATATAATAATATATGATTTATATTATAATTATATATAATAATATGTAATATATCATATAATATGCAATATATTATATATTATATAATATAAAATATATATTATGAAATATGTTTTGTAATATATTTTAATGCTATATTTTATTTAACTCAATATATATTCTATATTGTATTATATTATATATAGTATATATTATATTTTATATTGTATATTATATAAATATTATTATATAATATAATGTATATATATATATAATGTGCTATATATTATAATACATAATGTATTATATAAATATCATTATATATTATATATAATATATTATTATATATCATATATTATACTATATTATATGTAGTATATCATATATAATGTATATAATATATTGCATATTACATTATATATATATTATATATATATAACATAATTATATGTTATATACTATATATTATATAATAATATTGGGTTTTATATATAATTATATGTATTTATATATATAATACATATTATAATATCATATATTCAAATATATACAATAAAATACATAATGCATACAATATAATGTATAATATATATATATTATATATTACAATATATTATAAAATGTAATATATAATATAATATTGGTTTAAATAAAATATAGCATTAAATTTCACTAAATTCATTTCTCTTGTTTGTACCTGTTAATGAATCTACTAGAAATTTTAAGTTTATGAATATGGCACCGTTTATCTCTATTGGACAGCACTGCTATTTAGAGTGCCAAAATTTGGTATCTTTTGTGATAATAATAAACCACTTATCAAGGAGAAAAACCCTAGAATTGGACACTTGTCATCCATTATGTAACTTCAGCTAGCCTCTTGGTTTGTCCTCCTGTCTCTCATAGAATTAATAAAGCAATCTATCAGGACAAAATGAATAAATATTGTCTTGTTTTTCTTTTTCATTTTCTCAAATCACTGGAGGTCTTTGGGGAGAAAGTTGGCAGCAGAGCACTAGGTGTGTTATGAAAGTGTGAGCCTGTGGGCAAGTTTGGATTTTCTTGTTATCCATAACGGGAAATTTTGGCCAGGAATCAGTTACTCACCTAGAAAATGAATTGTTAATGCACCTGTGTACTTCTACACTTTCCACGACTCCACTTTCCTGAAATTACGCATACACACACACACTCACACACACACACACATATTTGATTGTTATATATCAACGTTAGGCAGTTTTTCTTCATCATTGTTATCATCACTTGTATTTTTTCTCCTTCACTTCTGTCTTTTGCAAACTTTATGAACTCAATATTTGCTTCCCTAACACAGCAACTGCTTTAGAAATAAAACAAATTACAGAGAAGGAATAAAATAAATTACAGACAAGGAATTAGTAAACTAGATTTGGTTCTTGAAGTGTATAAGAGTTCAGTGTATGGAGAATGGGAAGGTGAGGGAGTTTGCTATGGTTTGGATGTGGTTTGTCACCACCAAAATTCATGTTGATGTTTAAACAACAGTGTGACAGTATTGGGAGTGGGGCCTAGTGGGTGGTGTTGGATCATGGGGACAGATCTCTCATGGACAGATTAATGCTGCCTCTTGGAAGTGAGTTTCACTCTTACAGGACTTGACCATGACAACAAGTTTTTCCTTCTCATGTTTCATCTCTTTGGACATTCCCACTCCCCCATCCATTTTCTGCCATGAGTTGAAGAAGCACAAGACCCTCGCGAGATGGGCTACTCAATCTTAGACTTCTTGGCCTCCAGAATTATGAGCCAAATACATTATTTTTTCTTTATAAATTACGCAGTCTCAGGACTTCTGATATAGCAACATAAAACTGACTAAGACAGGGTTCTTTAGGATATAAAAGTATGAAGAAAAATTTGTGATTTTCTGGTAAAGAAGCATTTTGGGCAAGAATAGCATATGTGTCCAGAAACAACTCTTGGAATGAGAAGTGTTGGCTGTCTTTCCTTTTTTCAGGAGCACTGTCTTTGGGGACATATTTGATTCCCAGTAGAAGGAAATGGCAGTAATGCATAGTTAGATGACACCATCTTCTGCTCCTTCATGCCCCCTTAAGATATTGTTCACCCTTCCATTGCAAACATCCAGAACAAGGCAGGCATGGACTTCCTAAGTCTGGGAGGAGAGAGAAAGGTACTGGTTGCTACAGAATACCACTGAATATCTCAGAGCTGGGAGAATTTCCACTAAATCTATGTTTGGAGACAGAAATGACTGCTCCATGGTGGTAAGCTAATCTTAGCTCAGGTTCTCGCCATATTTCTGGGGGACTACTGCAAGAGCCTACATCTGGTCTCTCTACCTTCAGGTTACCCCAATCTGAACCATCCTTTACAGTGCACTCAGGGATCTTCTAAAATGTGAATCTGATGACAACCTGCTTGAAACCCTTCAAATAACCTTCTATACTTTTTAGGATAAGGTTTTAAATCCTTAACATGTCAAACAATGCCTTCCATGTGTGATTTTTTGCTATTTCTCTAGCATCATTTTTCACCCTAGACTTGCTGCCCCCAAAGAGACACGTATATCTCTTATTTTGACACTTACTGACATTAATTCCCACAATCTGTTAAGTTCAATCCTACAGACATTTATTATATGTCAAGCATTGTTATGAGATTACCAAGATGAAGAAGACAAAGTCCCTGACCTCAAGAAACTTATAACATCTGGAGTGTTCTTTCCTACTCCATTTTCTGGATGAACAAACTGGCCAACTTTGAAGGCTCAGCCTAAGTGTTGCAGCAGGCTTAAAGTCCTTTCTGGCCTTGCCAAGACAGAACTGTACCCTGTGCCTATTTCTATAACATCTAGAACAGTGCTGCAAGAACCACCGTGAGATAAAAAGCCTGTTCCAGAATTTAAACCAATGCACTGCTTCTTTCATAAAGAAAGACTTGGTTCAGAAAATAATGTCAGCTAGACTAAACAATGTGCTTAATGGTGCCTGCTTGTAACAAATATTTTCAGAGGCCTCTGGACAGCTGGAGAGAATAAAGAGAATTGTAAGGTGTAGAATTTTCAATATATAGTTGCTGAGAATTGAGAGATTTAGCAATGCAAAATAAACATATAGCTAGTAAGCCAACAAAGAAAATAAAATGGGGGCACAAAAAAATAATATATATAGGCCAGAAAAGAAAAGAAGGAAACAAAGAACAGATGGATAAACAGAAAACAGATAGCAATGTAACAGACTTAAACTGAAACAGATCTATAAATATATTAAATGTAAGTTATTGAAACAATCCAATTAGAAGATAGATATTGTCAGATTGTATGAAAAGGGAAGATTCAACTAAATGCTGCCTACCGGAAAACCTTTTTTATTTTTTAAATTTTAGATTCAAGTGGTATGTGTCCAGGTTTGTTACATGGATATATTGCATGATGCTAAGGTTTGGGCTTTCAATTGAACCCATCACCCAAATAGTGAACTTGGGGCCGAATAGATTATTTTTTAATCCTAGCTCCCCTTCCTCCATCCTTGTTTTGGACTGTACGTTGTCCATTGTTTCCACCTTTATGTTCATGTGTACCCAGTGGGGAAACCTACTTTAAACTTAAAGACATAAATAAGTCAAATTAAATAATAACAAAACATATACCATACCAACATAGATCAAAATAGGCTGAAGTAACTATATTAATATCAGACAAAATAGATTTTCTAAAGCTATATGTGTGTGTATGTGGGGGTGTGTGTGTATATACACACACACACCAGGGATAATAAGGGATCACTTCAAGTGATAAAGTGGTTAATTCATAAATATAAGATAAAATCCAAAATGTTTATTCCTCTAATAACAGAGCTTCAACATACATGAAGAAAATAACTGATTGAATTGCAAGAGAAATAAACAAATCTACAATTATACTTCAACATTTCAACACTCCTCTTTCAATAACTGATATAACAAGTAGATAGAAAGTCAGTAAGAGTACATTCAGTTTGAATAATGCTATCAACTAATCTGCTGTAAATCACATTTACAGAATATAGCTTCCAACAACAGCAAAACACACATTCTTTTCAAAAACATTTACAATGTTATACCATATTATTAGCCATCAGTACATTTAAAAGGATTCAAGTCATAAACAGTATATTTTATGACCACAATGAAATTAAATTAGAATTAACAGAAAGTTATTTGGAAAAATCCCTTAAATATTTGGGATTTGACTAATGGATTTCTAATAGCCCATGGATTAAAATAGATCAAATGGGAAGGTAGAAAGTATTTTGAATAAAATGAAAATGAAAAAACAACATATCTAAAGAATAAGATGCAGCCAAAACACTACTTACAGGGAAATGTATTAGAAAAGAGAAAGGTTGCTAATCAATGATCTCAGCTGCTACTTTAAGAAACAAAAATAAAAGCAAAGGAAACCCAAAGTAACCAAAATAAAGAAATAATGCATATCAGAGCAGAAATTCTTGACATAAAAACAGAAAACAATAGAGAAAATCAGTGAAATTAAAAGTTGGTACTTGGGTTAATTCCAAGTCTTTGCTACTGTGCATAGTGCCGCAATAAACATACGTGTGCATGTGTCTTTATAGCAGTATGATTTATAATCCTTTGGGCATATACCCAGTAATGGGATGGCTGGGTCATATGGGACTTCTAGTTCTAGATCCTTGAGGAATCACCATACTGTTTTCCATAATGATTGAACTAGTTTACAATCCCACCAACAGTGTAAAAGTGTTCCTATTTCTCCACATCCTCTCCAGCATCTGTTGTTGCCTGACTTTTTAATGATTGCCATTCTAACTGGTGTGAGATGGTATCTCATTGTGGTTTTGATTTGCATTTCTCTGATGGCCAGTGATGATGAGCATTTTTTCATGTGTCTGTTGGCTGTATGAATGTCTTCGTCCATCAGTGACAGACTGGATTAAGAAAATGTGGCACATATACACCATGGAATACTATGCCGCCATAAAAAAGGATGAGTTTGTGTCCTTTGTAGGGACATGGATGCAGCTGGAAACCATCATTCTCAGCAAACTATCACAAGAACAGAAAACCAATCACCGCATGTTCTCACTCATAGGTGGGAACTGAACAATGACATCTCTTGGACTCGGGAAGAGGAACATCACACACCGGGGCCTATCACAGGGAGGGGGGATGGGGAGGGATTGCATTGGGAGTTATACCTGATGTAAATGATGAGTTGATGGGTGCTGAGGAGTTGATGGGTGCAGCACACCAACATGGCACAAGTATACATATGTAACAAATCTGCACGTTATGCACATGTACCCTAGAACTTAAAGTATAATAATAAAAAAAAAAGTTGGTACTATGGGAAGATCAATCAGATTGACAAACCTCTAGATAGACTGGTTAGGGGAGAAAAACTCATTGCAAATTACCAATATCAGGAAAAAGAGAGGTACCTTCACCACAGATTCTTTAGATTTCAAAAATGTAATAAGGGAATGTTAAGAATAACTTTTTGCCAACCAATTTATAATTTTAATGAATTAGGCAAATTATTTGAAATAAATGAATTACTGAAACTCGCGAAGGAATGAAAAGTATAAACTTTCATATATAAATAAGAAATTAATTTTTTTTGTAGAGAGGGTCTTGCTGTGTTGCCCAAGCTTGTCTCAAACCCCTGGTCTCAAGTGATCCTCCTGCCTTGGCCTCCCAAAGCATTGGGCTTACAGGTATGAGCCATCATATCATGCTGAGAAATTACATTTTTAATAAAAAACTTTTTCTCAAGGAAAACTGCAAATTCAATGGAGGAAAGAATACATCACTTCATCTTTGTGATGAAAATAACCCTGATGCCAAAACCAAAGATATTTCAGGGATAGAAAACTAAAAGGCAGTATCCTCCATAAGCAGAGACGCAAAAATTCTTAACAAAAATTTAATAAATAAAATCTAACAATATGTAAAATGGATAATGATTATGTTGAATTTCACCCAGGAATGCAAAATTAGGTTAACATTCAAACATCAGTCAATGTAATTTACCATACTGACAAGTATTTTTTTAAAAAGCAACTATACAATTAACATATACAGAAAAAAATTATGAAATCTGACGTATATTCCTGATAGGTATGAGTCTATCTTGTGTGTTGAGGGAACGTGGAACAAATGAGAGAGTAGTAGGAGATAAAATCAGAGAGATGGCAGGGGGTCATATCATATAGAAGCTTTTAAAGACTACCTTTTTTTCTCTTAGTGACATGAATGACATTGGAGGGATGTGAGGAGAGAAGTGACATTGATTTGATTTAGATGTTAACCAGATTGCACTTTTTGATGTACTGAGAATAGACTTGAGAGGTCAAGAACAGGAGCAGGCACTCCATTTCGGAGGCATTTGCAATGATGCATGCCATTTGACAGATGGCAGTGGTTTGGACAAGGGAAGTCACGCTGGAAATGACAAGAAGTGGTAGAATTCAGGGTTATATTTTGAAGAATTGAGTTGAATGTGATGCCTATAAGAAAAGCAAGCCAAATATTTTTCCAATGTTTTTGTCCTGAGCAAATGAAAGGATGCTATTACCATTAACTCTGATGGTGAAGACTACAAGGGGAGCAGGCTCAGGGGAGAAGAGGTACTGGAGATTTGTATTGAACATATTAAGTTTGAGATGTCTATTAGACAATTACATATACATATCTTGGTCTTTCTCCCTGGTTCCTGGCATGGAGCTCCTGAAACCCTTTAATTTCCCGGAAAATAGAGGTGCTAGGAGAATCTTTGGTTCTAATATTTGTTTTTTGACTATGGTTCCTGACACAGAGCTCCTAATCCCTGGGAATTTCCTAGATGATAGACTTTTGTCTGAAGGAGATGACTTTTGTAATCCTGGATAGGGGCTGGTCACCAGAAAAAAACAAGCTATGGTTAAAAACTTGGAACTTTAACCAACTTCTAACAAGCTATGATTAGAAGCTTAGCACTTTCAGTCCCACTCCCCATTCTCTTAAAAAGGGAAAGGGGCTAGAGACTGAGTTAATAATTTATCATGGTATCTGAGAAAACCTCCCTTTTGTGGGGGATAAAAATTCCCAAAGTACAAGGTTCAGAGAGTTTCCAGATTGTTGAACACATACCCGTCCTGGGAAGGTTGCATGCCAAAACTCCATGGGGACAGAATCTCCTGAGCTCAGGACTCTTCCTTATCTCCTCACGTACCTCTTCATGGGGCTGTTTATCTGTGTTTTAGCATATTCTTTATTAAATAATAAACCAGTAAATATAAGTAAGTGTTTCCTTGAGTTCCATGAGCCATCTAGCAAATTATCAAACCTGAGGAGGGGATATTGGGAAACCCAATTTTATAGCTGGTTGGTCAGAAATATAGGTGACAACCTGGGACTTGTGACTGGTGTCTAAAGTAGAGGGACAGCCTTTTGTGATTGTGTCCTAATCTGTGGGATCTGCATGTCAGAATTGAACTGAATTGTAGGGCACCCAGTTGGCACTACTGGCAAATTGTTTGGGAAAACACCCACACATTTTGGTCACAGCAGAGTTGTATGTTGTGTTAAATGTGAGAGTAGAAAAAAAGGGCTTTTTTTTCCTATATATTATAGATGTCTATTATATACTGAAGCAGAAATATTGGGTAGGCAGTTGGAAATACAAGTCATTATATGTGCATGATGCTAACACAACAATAGGGAATGAGATCCCATGGGAGTTAATGTGGATAAAGGAGAGGTCTGCGGATGGAGTCTGTGGGCACCCAACACTTAGAAGTTGAGGAGGAAGCTAATAATATACTGACAGGATCAGATCAGCACATATTAATATTAACCTTGAACATAAACAGGCTAAGTGCCTCACTTAAAAGCCACAGAATGGCAAGCTGGATAAAGAAGCATGACACAGCTGTATACTGTCTTTAAGAGGCCCATCTCACATTCAATGACACCATGGACTCAAAGCAAAGGGACAGAGAAATGTCTACAAAGCAAACAAAGCAAAAAAAAAAAAAAAAAAAAAAAAAAAAAGCAGGAGTTGCTATTCTAACTTCAGATAAAACAGACTTTAAATCAGCAATGATCCAAAATGACAAAGAGCATTACATAATGATAAAGAGTTCAATTCAAAAAGAAGACTTAACTATCCTAAATATATGTGCACCCATCGCTGAACACCATGATTCATAAAACAAATTCTTAGAGACCTGCCAAGAGACTTAGATAACCACACAATAATAGTGGGAGACTTCCATGCCCCACTGTCAGTACTAGGCAGATTATCAAGGAAGAAAGCTGACAAAAATATTCAAGACCAGGTCAGGCATGGTGGCACACGCCTGTAACCCTAGCACCAAGGAGGCTGAGGTAGGCAGATCACTTGAGCTCAGGAGTTTAGGACCAGCCTGGGCAACATGGAGAAACCACGTTTTTCCAAAAAATACAAAAACTAGCTGGGTGTGGTGGCTCATGCCTGTAGTCTCAGCTACTTGGGAAGCTGAGGTGGAAGGATCACTTGACCTTCGGAGATCGAGAGTGCTGTGAGCTGAGATCACACCATTGCACTCCAGCCTAGGTGACAAAGTGAGACCTTGTCTCAAAAAAAAAAAAAAAAGAAAAGAAAAATATTCAAGACCTGAACTCGACTCTCGATCAAATGCACCTAACAGACATATACAGAGCACTTCACCCAACAACAGGAGAATATACATTCTTCTTATCTGCACATGGCTAAAAATCAATCTAATTTTTTTTTTTAAGATGTAGTCTCACTCTGTTGGCCAGGCTGGAGTGCTGTGGTGTGATTTCTGCTCACTGCAACCTCTGCCTCCTGGGTTCAAGCAATTCTTCTGCCTCAGCCTCCTGAGTAGCTGGGATCACAGGCACCCGCCACCACACCCGGATAATTTTTGTATTTTAGTAGAGATTTTAGGCTTTTAGCAGCCTGAAGCCATGGTTTTCTTAGTTTCTGTCTCTAGCGATAAGTGGAAAAGAGGGATGGGGAAGAGGCTTTACTGGCCTAACCAGAAACAGAAACTAAGAACCCATGACTGTATTCTCTCCCCTGGACACCCATTTATAAGGTATGCATAATAGATGCGACCGTATTCTGAATACAGATTTTTATTCTAAATATAAGGTAATTCTCTAAAGCAATGATAATGAGTGAAATCAGTAATAAGCACTCATTTTCATGCACGAAAATTATTTACCAATTTTTTGTAAACTTTTTGATGAAACATATTTTTTAAGTTTCTTTTGTAAGCTTTTTGATAAAAGAATTTTTTTTAATCTTTTATACTCTTTGACCCAGTAATTCTATATCTAGTAATTTATCCTAGGAAAAAAACCAGGACACACCAAAAGTTATATGGATAACTGTGTTCATTACATTGTTATTTATAACGTGAAAAATTGTAATCAACCTAAATGTTTCATAAATTAAGGAATAACAATCAATAAAACTCAAAACAGATATTAGGCTATAGTAGAATAATGACATAGATAAATATTCATTTTATATATTTAAGTGAAAAATGTGAATTTAATCCTGTTTCTCTGGAGGGGGAATAAGCAAAAATATATGCATGTGTTTGTGTTTTTACATATATAAATATATAAAAGATCTTTGATATATGTAAAAGATGCAAACAAAATGGTACATATACCAAAATGTTTGTGGTTACTTCTGAATGGTAGAATTACAAATATTTTTCTTGGTGGTTTTCTGTGTTTTCCAACTTTCATCCAATTAAATGTGTGTGTATGTATCCATACAGGCCTATTCCTTATCTATAATTCAGAAATCCAAAAAAAGCTTTCAAAATGGACATTTTCCATGAAGTTAGTAAAAACTCATTTAGTAAAAAACATTTGGTCTGAACTGGTATGAGCTTTTATATAGTGTATAATTATGAGCCTTTCTATAGTCTGTATTTGTCCCATGTCTTGTGGACACACTTCTATTTCACTGTGGATGGGCTCTGCCCCAGAATTCCTGGAGGTTATATAATATTCAGTCTATGTGCCATTCTAACACCAAAAATCTTCTTGATTCTAAAGCATCTATCTTCTATGGTTTCAAATAAGAAATTGTGGATAATATTTGAGATTTTTTCATTTTGTTTTGTTTGAGACAGGGTCTCCCTCTATCATGTAGGCTGGAGGACAGTGGTGTGATCAGAGCTCACTGCAGCCTCAACCTCCTAGGCTCAAGTGCTCTTTCTGCCTTAGCCTCTGAGTAGCTGGGACCACAGGTGCCTGCCACCATGCCCATCTAAATTAATTAATTAATTAATTCACTTATTGCTTATTCTTTAAAGATAGATGTCTCACTACGTTGCCCAGGCTGGTCTCAAACTCCTGGCCTCAAGCAAGCCTCTCCCTTTGGCCTCCCAAAGTGCTGGATTACAGGTGTGAGCCACCCACCTCCCCAGATAATACTCTGTGATGAGGGGGAAATGAGAATGAAAGGAGGGAGGGGAAGAAGGAAGGGTGGGAAAAAAGAAAACAGTTATTATCTTGGCAGAATACAAATGGTGCAGAGAGGCCAAAACTACATGTATCAAGCAGTTAGAATGTAACTTTTGCTTTTGTTTCTATCAGTGTTCTCCAGCCAAAGCCCACCAGGAATACAAAGTTGGGCTTCTTACTGTGGGACCATGAAGGAACCATAAGTCTCACTAAGGTGTTAGAAGCACTTATTTCAAGATTTAGGCTTTTATTTGTGATGCTGGGGAGAGTTCAAGGAAGTGGGGCTTCCCTCTAGGTTGGGTGCTATCAAAAAGTAGGGGCACTTCCATGTGGGCATCTCACTAAGTTCTATCTGTTAGCGAGGAGACACTGGAGCCAGGACACAGCCCTGATTGGTAAAGAAATGGCAGTCATTTATCTGCCAAGGTCAGCTGTGGGGCACAGTGACCTTGTTCTTGTCTGTGTTGAGACACAATTATGAAGTGGCTTTGCTTGATCTCATTTTTCATACTCTCAGAGTATTCTGAGGCTGGTGTTCTGCCTGACTGTTCGCACCCTTATGAGAATGGCACAACCCAGCTGTGGTGCCAGGCCAGCTTCTGAATGTTGGGGCTGCCTTTTTCTGATCTCCTCTCTGTGTCAGGTGTGATCCAGATCTATGGGGGAAAGGGTGTCAACAGCCCCAGGCTCTTGGGGAGTGACAGCACATCCAAGCAGAACTTGGCCAGTGTGACCCAAATACCAACCCGGTGACCCTGAGCCCATCAACTGCTGGAGGATCCAGAAGGAGTCTTGAAGGTTGATGGGCACAGACCAGAGAGTGGATTTCTTTAGCGAGCAAACTGTCACAGCATAGTACTGTATTGTTCATGGATGAAGAAGGTGTCTTTACCTTAGCTACAAACCATGAATGCCTCCAGACAAGAGGTTGGCCAGCTCCCAGGCTGCAGCTAACGGAGGGAAGGAGAGGCTGGACTTGTCCTCAGTGCACCCTGAGCAAGGGAGTTTCAACTTCAGAGCATCGTGTGTTGTGCTCAGACACAGGGATCCCTGGGCAAGGGTGGTTAAAGTTGTCAAACATAGAGAGGCCAACCTGGACCCAGGAACCCAGGAAAGCTCTGCCTTCCAGAGAGCCAGAAATGGGACAATTGCCCTCCCAGAGGCCACTGAAGCCAGGATGCACCTTTACCCTTACATCTCCCGCTTCCCCTCCTCCAATTCCAGAGGAGCCAAAAGCAGAATCCTGAGTAGACAAGGAAGAGGGGAAGGGCAGGAAGTGACATAGAGGGGAATCCTCCCATTTCCCTCCTTCCTTATTGCTGGTCTCCCCACCGGAGGCAGGCTGAGGCTGAGGGAGGGGGAAAGCACTGAATCAGGTCAGAGACTGAGGCTTAAATAATTAAATGAACTTGATTGACTTTTAACACCTCCAGGCAAGATTTCTTTAATACCTGAGAGGGACGAGGAAAGTTATAGGATCTATCAAAGGTATCAATGAGAGGAGAAAGAGACCCTGATAAAGTAATGATATGAAATGATAAAGTTGCTTTCTGCTTCCGCCCAAGAGGCACCACTGGGTCAATAAGGAGTGACATGTACACAGAGACATGTTGATACATTTTAAAAATTTATAAACTTTATTTTTGGAGCAATTTAAATTTTATGGAAAAAATTGAGCAGAAACTACAGAGAGTTCCCATACACTCCCTCTCCTCCCATCCTCGCAGTTTTCTGTATTGTTAACATCTTGCATTAATGTGATACTGATGAGCCAATATTGATACATTATTATTGACTAAAATCCACAGTTGACTTAGGGTTCACTCTTTCTGTTGTACAGCTCTTTGGGTTTTGAAAATGCAGAACATCATGTATCCACCACCATAGTATCTTACAGAACATTTCACTACCCTAAAAATCCCTGTGCTTTACCTATCCATCCAATTCACTATTACCCACCAGGCCCTGGAAACCACTGAGGTTTATATTTTCCCTGAGCTTAATTTTTTTCAGAATGTCTTATTTTTGGTATCATACAGTATGTAGCCTTTTCAGACTGGCTTCTTTCACTTAGCAAGTTTCCTCTATGTCTTTTTGGAGCTTGATAGCTCATTTCTTCCTGTAACTGAATAATATTCCACTGTATGGCTGTACCACCATTTGTTTATCCATTCATCTATTGAAGGACATTTTAGTTGCTTTCAATTTTTGGCAATTACGCATAAAGCTTCAATAAACATTCGCTTGCAGGCTTTTGTGTGGACATGTTTTCAAATCCTTTGAGTAAATACCAAGAGCGCAATTGCTGGAGCATATGGTAAGAGTATGTTTAGTAGTGTAAGAAACCTCCAAACTGCCTTCCAAAGTGGCTGTACCATTTTGCATTTCCACCCGCAATAAGTGAGAGTTTCTGTTACTCCACATCCTTGCCAACAGTTGGTGTTGCCCGTGGTGCATTTTAGCCAATCTCATGGATTTGCAGTGGTATCTCATTGTTGTTTTGCTGATAAATGCTTTAATTTGACTCTCCAGCAAAGGAAAAGCAATGTTTTATTTGCCAATTTCATGGTGCAAATACCTCCACCATGTGAATGTAAATTGATACAGCTATTATGCAAAATAGTATGGAGGTTCTTCAAAAAGTTAAAAATAGAACTACCATATGATCCAGCAATTTCACTTCATGGTGTATATCCAAAGGAAATCAAATCACTGTCTCGAAGAGATATTTGCATTTCCATGTTCATTGCAGCATGTTTTACAATAGCCAAGTTATGAAAGCAACCTAAGTGTCCTTTGATGGATGAACGGATAAAGAAAATGTGGTATCTATACACAATGGAATATTGTTCAGTCTTTAAAAAGAAGGATATCCTACCATCGGGAAAAAATGTGAATGAACCTTGAGGTCGTTATGCTAAGTGAAATAAGCCAGACACAAAAAGACACATAGTGAATGATCTCACTTACATATGGAATGTTTAAAAAGCCAAACTCATGGAAACAGACAATAGAACAGTGGTTACCAAGGGCTGGGGCTTGGGGAAACTGGGAAGATGTTGATCAAAGTGTACAAACTTGCAGTTATAAGATGAATAAGTTCTGGAGTCACCTTCCTGACAGCAGGGTGACTATCCTATAGTCAATAATAATGTATTGTATACTTGAAATTCACTAAGTGAGTAGACCTTAAGTATTGTATTTCCATTACAAAGAAAAATGGTTACAATATATGGTGATGGATGGGTTAACTAGCTTGACTGTGGTAATCATTTTACAAGGTATACATATATCAAATCATTACATTATACATCTTAAATATATACAATTTTTATTTGTATATATGTCAATTATATATAGATGTCAATTATATATAGATGCCAATTATATATATATATATATTATCTATGTGTGTATATACACACACACACACACATATTGTTAATTATACCTCAATGAAGCTGGAAAAATATACATAATTTTTTAAAATTTGCACCATGGCCAATTTCAAGCTACTACAGTGATGTCACTGATGCAGAGTTGGGAAGAGATGCTTCCAGTTGGCTGTCATGAGGGGGTGTGAGCTACCCCAGCTCACCACTGCCTACGCAAACGCTGAGCACAGAGAGTAGCCTGTCATTCTCCACAAACCCTCCTGGCATCTTCTTAATGTCACGAATTGAATAACTTTTCTAGGTATCTTTAGACAGGATGACCAGTACTTGATGAAAGGTTGATTTCCTCGGACCCAGAGTAGGGAAACCATGTAAGCAGCTTCCCACACAGAACCAAGGTTGAACTGAGCTAATTTCTGTCATAATGACAAGGATGACAAGGATGCCAACGGTGGCAGGTGGCATTTGGCAGTGACTGAGCCATTCCCATCGATGCACTGGTGCTACAACAGGTCTCCCAAGCTCTAAAATGGTATATCAGGAAGACCCTGCCACCCTATCCCTTTCCCCTCTGTCATTCACCTCCTTTTAAAGAGAGCTGTTTGGGGGAATCTCCTAGTTGCCTCTTCTTCCTCACCTTTCCTCATGCCTCTTGCTTTAGGTAAAGAATTGAGCTGGTGACCATTTGACATAGATAGAGACAGAGATAGAGAAAACTGAGATAGAGAAATACTGATCTAGAAGGTATAGAAAGATCCCAGCCCTGCTGTCCTACAATCGTCCTGGGTCCAGCCTCTTTGTCTGCATAGCCAACAGGGTTTCCACGGCATCCAAGAGGACATCTGACACAGGTGTTAAGCTTTCTGAAATGAAAAAAAAAACATGTACACACACAGGATTAGCTTTTAAACCCTCCATGAACATTCAATTATGTAACTGGTCACTCTCTTCCTAGACCTTCCTTCCTAGTCATCAAAAATCAGAGTTGGTAATGATTTTTCAAATATTTCATGTTCAGTAGTTATTTGATTAAAGTTAAATTTTGCCTTTTTATGTGAGATTATGCTTTGCAGTGTGACCAAATGAAACTGGGCTCTACAAGAATGAAGCAGGTGCAGCCAGGGCATCAAAGCAGGGGGTGCAGGCAGCACTCCCAGGTCGTGTGCCCAGTCCTGTCACCTCAGCCCTCAATCCCCTGACAAAGAGGGGAAGCTTTAGTACAATTAGCAGACAGGACTAGGAGGAGTGATCATCCCCCATAAGTGAAGCAGTTTGTCCCAAAGGAAAACAGCTCCCCTCAGCCCTGCAGGCCCAGCCAGTGGCCTACTCCCACAAGCATCCCCTGCCTGTCCTCAGCATCCTGCATCAAGCCCAAGTCTGGCCTTGAGCAGATTGTGCAACCCCTAAGAGATTTGTTTCCTCACCTGTTACCTGAGACCGCTCGTCCTTCATGAGGGACAGGTGGTCTGGCTCACAGGGAACAGCCATAGGCTGGAGACAGGCAATGGGGAATCTAAAACCAGTCTTGCCATCATTGGTGCCATGTGACCTTGACTGAGCAAAGCACTGCACTTGAACCTGTTTCTCTCTCCCTACTAAATAGGGATGAGGAAGAAGATGATGATGATGACAACGGCGATGATGGCCTAGGAGGTTACAAGATGTCCATTGTAACTTCCTAGTACACAAATACCCAGTTAAACCTGATCTGAGCCCCAATTTCTTGCCCCATGAGAGTCCAAAGACCTCCTCACAATGTCTGTGAATTCTGCTGCTTACCCACTTATGACTCTCCCACCTCCAGGTAGCTCATTTGTGCATCTACTTCTGTGCCGCCCCACTTCAATCCAAATGTCACTCCAACCCCCGGTTACTATGAAAAACTCACATGCAAACACCTTGTGAATTCAGAGAAACTGAATATAGGGAGGTGGCCATGGGGTGGGGTCGCTTCAGGCACCTCACAGCCTTTCTGCCTTATTTTTCCTCTCCCTGAAACCTCTGCAGAATCAAGCACAAGCCCTCCCCTGCCATGCTGGGCATTCCGCCCATGTCCGTGTCCTCCTGAACTTTCAGCTTCTGTTCCAAAGCACAGATCAAAGGATTTCCCTAACAAATCAGCTTTCTCCTTCTAAGGGAAATGCTGGCACATAAACTTTTCTCCACTTTGTCACGGTTACAATGATTAATATGAATGCATTTTGTTTATAGGATACTTCAGAAGCCATCTCATCCAATTCTCACAGCAACCCGGAGAGCTATTCTATAGAGGGAGATACTGAGGCTCAGAGATATTATGTGATCAACAGTGAACACCCAAGAAAGGGTGGAGTCAGAGTTCAGAGCCGATCTGACTCCAAAGTCCACGCCTTTCCTTCTCCCACCTGCACCTTTATTTCCACTGCTAAAGATCCCCTCGGAACTGCCTGGATGAACACCTACTCCCTGGAAGACATCAGGGAACCACACTCCCTGCCTCGAGGGTGGAAAACTCTTCTGCACCACCCTTCCCCCTCCGCTCAGATTCTTCAGCTGTGGGAGGGAAAGCCTTGTTCTCTGACCACCAAAGAAGGAGTACAGACTTCCAGAGGTCTTTCTCAAGATCAGCAGAAGACAGGCAGCTGAGCATGGAATTCTGGATGGGAGGGTGAGAGGGAGAGACGTGCTGTCTGGCTTTTCTCCCTCCCCACACTACTCCACTGGTTCCTGAGCACAAGCATCATATCTAAGCCCTGGCTTATGTGTGCAACAGAGAGAGAGTGAGAGACGGAAAAGGGAAAGCAGACAGGATGGTGTGGGGTCAAGTCCAAGTGAGGACGTAGAGAGAGCGAGACACAGAAAAAGGAAAGAGGAGAGGAAGGCATGGAGTCAAGTCCGAGTGAGGATGCAGAGAGAGAGCAAGACACAGAAAAGGGACAGAGAGGAAGGCGTGAGGTCAAGTCCAAGTGAGGACGTAGAGAGAGCGCGAGACACAGAAAAGGGACAGTGGAGAGGAAGGCATGGAGTAAAGTCCAAGTGATGAAATAGAGAGAGAGAGTGAGAAACAGAAAAGGGACAGCAGAGAGGAAGTCGTGGGGTCAAGTCTGAGTGAGGATGTAGAGAGTGAGACATAGAAAAGGGACAGCAGAGAGGAAGGCATGGGGTCAAGTCCGAGTGAGGACGTAGAGAGCAAGACACAGAAAAGGGACAATGGAGAGAAAGGCGTGGAGGCAAGTTTGAGTGAGGATGCAGAGAGAGCGCGAGAGATGGAAAAGGGACAGTGGAGAGGAAGGCATGGGGTCAAGTCCGAGTGAGGATGCAGAGAGAGAGCAAGACACAGAAAAGGGACAGTGGAGAGGAAGGCGTGGAGTCAAGTTCCAGTGAGGATGTAGAGATGCAGTTCAGGGCCAGACCAAAGCGGACATTCATAACAGGACGGAAGCAGAATACCCGTAAGTGCATATTTGATGTAAAACTGCTGTCGATCAGACACCGTGGCTCACGCCTGTAATCCCAGTACTTTGGGAGGTCGAGGCGGGTAGATCACCTGAGGTCAGGAGTTTGAGAACAGCCTGACCAACATGGAGAAACCCCGTCTCTACAAAAAATATAAAAAATTAGCCAGGTGTGGTGACACACGCCTGTAATCTCAACTTCTCTGGAGGCTGAGACAAGACAATCGCTTGAACCTGGGAGGTGGTAGTTGCAGTGAGCTGAGATTGCACCACTGCACTCCAGCCTGGGAAACAAGAGTGAAACTCTGTCTCAAAACATAAAAAATAAAATAAATCATTAAAAAACAAAACAAACAAAAAGAAAACAACACTGTCGAGATTTTCCACCTGATTCTCAGGCACCAAGGCCAAGGAGGAGAGGAGTGGGTGTCCATCTTAGCAGCAGATAGCTGCACACTCTGACCCAGGAATTCAGCATGTCTCTTACAGGACCTCCACTCTGCAACTATTTGGCTTGAGCTGGTCACAAGAAGTTGTGCTAATCTCAGGAGCACACTCTCCACTAGCTGACAGGAGAAAGTTGGCAGTGAATGTACAGGGTGGTTCAGGAAAATCAACCTTGGATTACAGATTGGCTGTGGATAATATACTATATAAGGACAAGCAAAAAGCTGAGAATTGTCTGCACTACTTAAAACCAGACAAGTGTGAAGGCTGAGGGCAGAGGCCGCAAGACACTACACAAACAGGAAGTTTATGTTTAGATCATTAGGCAAGGGAAGGTGCAATTCTTACAACAGCTTACGGGCATGCAGCGCTTTATAGTGTAGCAGCACTGTCATGGACACCATTTTGTTTAGCGCACTGAATAGTGCAGACTTTAGGGTTACACGGCCAGTTTCAATGCCAGGACCAATGCATGCTCCTCTGTGATTTCATAACCATGATCCTCCTCCAATATCTCATGTTCCCGTCTCTACTGTGGATCATCTCAGCAAGGACTCAGAGAGATACCCATTCATTCATTGCTCCAATAGTGATTTTGATCCTCTCCAACATGACAGGCACTGCTCTCAACATGGTGAGCAAATGATGCCAAAAGATTTCTCTTCATGAAACTTTCTTTCTAGAGTAGGAGATGGATAATCGGGATAATAAATAAGCATGGTGGGTTGTATGTTACATAGTGATGAAAATCATGAACAAAACTGAACAGGTACGTAAAGCCCCAGTGCTTGGCATCTCAGAGGCACATTCCCTGGCACTGCTTCCATCTCATGGCAGCCCTGCCAGGAAAATAGGCTGATAGCTGGCATCTTACAAGTGAGCAGTGTGAAGCTTACAGAGATTCAAGACCTGCCCAGGGCCACGCAGGTGGCAAGGACCAGGCCAGGACACCGGTCCCTCCCCAGTGCCCTCTCCCAGCTTCTTCTGTGGGTTCTTCTGTGATGGGAAAGGAGACCAGCTGCTGCAAAGGAGAGGTGAAGCATGGAGGGGACTCACCCACAGAGAAACCACTGTCTTCACAGCCCCAACAGCTACCTCCCCACCCAGGGAGCTGCCAGCACTTGCTGGGCTGGACACTGTAAAGCAGTTGCCGGCTGGGGCAAGCCTGGTGGGGGCGCACCCATGAGGAGGCCTGCTGTTGTTTTTTTTTTTTAATACTTTAAAATCTAGGATACATGTGCATAACATGCAGGTTTGTTACATATGTATACCTGTGCCATGTTGGTGTGCTGAACCCGTCAACTAGTCCTTTACATCAGGTATAACTCCCAGTGCAATCCCTCTCTCCTCCCCCTCCCCATAATAGGCCCTGGTGTGTGATGTTCCCCTTCCTGAGTCCAGGTGATCTCATCGTTCAGTTCCCACCTATGAGTGAGAACATGCAATGTTTGGTTTTCTGTTCTTGCGATAGTTTGCTGAGAATGATGGTTTCCAGCTGCATCCGTGTCCCTACAAAGGACACAAACTCATCCTTTTTGATGGCTGCATAGTATTCCATGGTGTATATGTGCCACATTTTCTTAATCCAGTCTGTCACTGATGGACATTTGGGTTGATTCCAAGTCTTTGCTATTGTGAATAGTGCTGCAATAAACATACGTGTGCATGTGTCTTTATAGCAGCATGATTTATGATCCTTTGGGTGTATACCCAGTAATGGGATGGCTGGGTCATATGGTACATCTAGTTCTAGATCCTTGAGGAATCGCCATACTGTTTTCCATAATGGTGGAACTAGTTTACAATCCCACCAACAGTGTAAAAGTGTTCCTATTTCTCCACATCCTCTCCAGCACCTGTTGTTGCCTGACTTTTTAATGATTGCCATTCTAACTGGTGTGAGATGGTATCTCATTGTGGTTTTGATTTGCATTTCTCTGATGGTCAGTGATGACGAGCATTTTTTCATGTGTCTGTTGGCTGTATGCATGTCTTCTTTTGAGAAATATCTGTTCATATCCCTTGCCCACTTTTTGATGGGGTTGTTTGTTTCTTTTCTTGTAAATTTGTTTGAGCTCTTTGTAGGTTCTGGATATTAGCCCTTTGTCAGATGAGTAGATTGCAAAAATTTTCTCCCATTCTGTAGGTTGTCTGTTCACTCTGGTGGTAGTTTCTTTTGCTGTGCAGAAGCTCTTTAGTTTAATTAGATCCCATTTGTCAATTTTGGCTTTTGTTGCCATCGCTTTTGGTGTTTTAGACATGAAGTCCTTGCCCATGCCTATGTCCTGAATGGTATTCCCTAGGTTTTCTTCTAGGGTTTTTATGGTATTAGGTCTAACATTTAAGTCTCCAATCCATCTTGAATTAATTTTCGTATAAGGAATAAGGAAAGGATCCAGTTTCAGCTTTGTGCTTATGGCTAGCCAATTTTCCCAGCACCATTTATTAAATAGGGACTCCTTTGCCCATTTCTTGTTTTACTCAGGTTTGTCAGAGATCAGATGGCTGTAGATGTGTGGTATTATTTCTGAGGACTCTGTTCTATTCCATTGGTCTATATCTCTGTTTTGGTACCAGTGAAGTGCTGTTTTGGTTACTGTAGCCTTGTAGTAGAGTTTGAAGTCAGGTAGCATGATGCCTCCAGCTTTGTTCTTTTGACTTAGGATTGTCTTGGCAATGCGGGCTCTTTTTTGGTTCCATATGAACTTTACTGTAGTTTTTTTCAATTCTGTGAAGAAACTCATTGGTAGCTTGATGGGGATGGCATTGAATCTATAAATTACCTTGGGCAGTATGGCCATTTTCATGATATTGATTCTTCCTATCCATGAGCATGGTATGTTTTTCCATTTGTTTCTGTCTTCTTTTATTTCACTGAGCAGTGGTTTGTAGTTCTCCTTGAAGAGGTCCTTTAAATCCCTTGTAAGTAGGATTCCTAGGTATTTTATTCTCTTTGAAGCAATTGTGAATGGAAGTTCATTCATGATTTGGCTCTCTGTTTGTCTGTTACTGGTATATAAGAATGCTTGTGATTTTTGCACATTAATTTTGCATCCTGAGACTTTGCTGAAGTTGCTTATCAGCTTAAGGAGATTTTGGGCTGAGACAATGGGGTTTTCTAAATATACTATCATGTCATCTACAAACAGGACAATTTGACTTCTTCTTTTCCTAACTGAATACCCTTGATTTCTTTGTCTTCCCTGATTGCCCTAGCCAGAACTTCCAACACTGTGTTGAATAGGAGTGGTGAGAGAGGGCATTCCTGTCTTCTGCCAGTTTTCAAAGGGAATTTTTCCAGTTTTTGCCCATTCAGTATGATATTGGCTGTGGGTTTGTCATAAATAGCTTTTATTATTTTGAGATACATTCCATCAATACCGAACTTATTGAGAGTTTTTAGCATGAAGGACTGTTGAATTTTGTCAAAGGCCTTTTCTGCATCTATTGAGATAATCATGTGGTTTTTGTCTTTGGTTCTGTTTATATGCTGGATTACATTTATTGATTTACATATGTTGAACCAGCCTTGCACCCCAGGGACGAAGCCGACTTGATCATGGTGGATAAGCTTTTTGATGTGCTGCTGGATCCGGTTTGCCAGTATTTTATTGAGGATTTTTGCATTGATGTTCATCAGGGATATTGGTCTGAAATTCTCTTTTTTTGTTTTATCTCTGCCAGGCTTTGGTATCAGGATGATGCTGGCCTCACAAAATGAGTTAGGAAGGATTCCCTCTTTTTCTATTGATTGGAATAGTTTCAGAAGGAATGGTACCAGCTCCTCCTTGTACCTCTGGTAGAATTCAGCTGTGAATTCATCTGGTCCTGGACTTTTTTTGGTTGATAGGCTATTAATTATTGCCTCAATTTCAGAGCCTGCTATTGGTCTATTCATGGATTCAACTTCTTCCTGGTTTTGTCTTGGGAGAGCATAAGTGTTCAGAAAATTATCCATTTCTTCTAGATTTTCTAATTTATTTGCGTAGAGGTGTTTATAGTATTCTCTGATAGTAGCTTGTATTTCTGTGGGGTCAGTGTTGATATCCCCTTTATCATTTTTTATTGCATCTATTTGATTCTTCTCTCTTTTCTTCTTTATTAGTCTTGCTAGCAATCGATCGATTTTGTTGATCTTTTAAAAAAAACCAGCTCCTGGATTCATTAATTTTTTGGAGGGTTTTTTTGTGTCTCTATCTCATTCAGTTCTGCTCTGATCTTAGTTATTTCTTGCCTTCTGCTAGCTTTTGAATGTGTTTGCTCTTGCTTCTCTAGTTCTTTTAATTGTGATGTTAGAGTGTCCATTTTAGATCTTTCCTGCTTTCTCTTGTGGGCATTTAGTGCTATAAATTTCCCTCTACACACTGCTTTAAATGTGTCTCAGAGATTCTGGTATGCTGTATCTTTGTTTTCATTGGTGACAAAGAACATCTTTATTTCTGCCTTCTTTTCGTTATGTACCCAGTAGTCATTCAGGAGCAGGTTGTTCAGTTTCCATGTAGTTGAGCGGTTTTGATTGAGTTTTTTAGTCCTGAGTTCTAGTTTGATTGCACTGTGGTCTGAGAGACAGTTTGTTATAACTTCTGTTCTTGTACATTTGCTGAGGAGTGCTTTACTTCCAATTATGTGGTCGATTTTGGAATAAGTGTGATGTGGTGATGAAAAGAATGTATATTCTGTTGATTTGGGGTGGAGAGTTCTGTAGATGTCTATTAGGTCCGCTTGGTGCAGAGTTGAGTTCAATTCCTGGATATCCTTGTTAACTTTCTGTCTCATTGATCTGTCTAATGTTGACAGTGGAGTGTTGAAGTCTCCCATTATTATTGTATGGGAGTCTAAGTCTCTTTGTAAGTCTCTAAGGACTTGCTTTATGAATCTGGGTGCTCCTGCATTGGGTACATATATATTTAGGATAGTTAGCTCTTCCTGTTGAATTGATCCCTTTACCATTATGTAATGGCCTTCTTTGCCTCTAAGATCTTTGATGGTTTGAAGTCTGTTTTATCAGAGACTAGGATTGCAACCCCTGCTTTTTTTTTGTTCTCCATTTGCTTGGTACATCTTCCTCCATCCCTTTATTTTGAGCCTAAGTATGTCTCTGCATGTGAGATGGGTCTCCTGAAGACAGCAGACTGATGGGTCTTGACTCTTTATCCAGTTTGCCAGTCTGTGTCTTTTAATTGGAGCATTTAGTCCATTTACATTTAAGGTTAACATTGTTATGTGTGAACTTCATCCTGCCATTATGGTATTAACTGGTTATTTTGCTCGTTAGTTGATGCAGTTTCTTCCTAGCCTCGATGGTCTTTACATTTTGGCATGTTTTCGCAATGGCTGGTACAGGTTGTTGCTTTCCATGTTTAGTGCTTCCTTCAGGGTCTCTTGTAAGGCAGGCCTGGTGGTGACAAAATCTCTAAGCATTTGCTTATCTTTAAAGGATTTTATTTCTCTTTCACTTATGAAACTTAGTTTGGCTGGATATGAAATTCTGGGTTGAAAATTCTTTTCTTTAAGAATGTTGAATATTGGCCCCCACTCTGTTCTCGGCTTGTAGAGTTTCTGCCGAGAGATCTGCTGTTAGTCTGATGGGCTTCCCTTTGTGGGTAACCAGACCTTTCTCTCTGTTTGCCCTTAACAATTTTTCCTTCATTTCAACTTTGGTGAATCTGACAATTATGTGTCTTGGAGTTGCTCTTCTCGAGGAGTACCTTTGTGGTGTTCTCTCTGTATTTCCTGAATTTGAATGTTGGCATGCCTTACTAGGTTGGGGAAGTTCTCCTGGATGATATTCTCAAGTGTTTTCCAACTTGGTTCCATTTTCCCCCTCACGTTCAGGCACCCCAATCAGACCTAGATTTGGTCTTTTCACATAATCCCATACTTCTTGAAAGCTTTGTTCATTTCTTTTCCTTCTTTTTTCTTTAGACTTCTCTTCTCACTTCATTTCATTCACTTGATCCTAAATCACTGATACTCTTTCTTCCAGTTGATCAGGTCGGTCACTGAAGCTTGTGCATTTGTCACATATTTCTTGTGTCATGGTTTTTATCTCTGTCAGTTCGTTTATGGTGAGGAGGCCTGCTTCTAAAGGAGTCTCCATACCCAACGCTGTCCCATCTCCATCCCATCCCATGACAAGGGTTCCCACAGTGCAGAGGCTGTTAGGATGCCAGGGGCAGAAACACCAGATTGTTATATTGACTTTCCACTCAATTGCCTCCTGCAGACTTGTGCTTAGGAACCATGAAGAGAGGGCAGCAGAGTGGCAGCCTTGGCAGCCCATGGAGGCCAGGCCACCCTGCCACATTTATGCATGTGATGTCCACCACATGGAGCCAGCAGGCAGTGCTTCAATGGCCATGGCCAGGTCTTGCCCAGCAGCTTGTTTGCAAACAACAAAGGGCCAGACCTCAAGTACACACAGCTCAGAAGGGGTCCATCCGGACTAGGGCTCCTGCAGGCTTGAAGAGGAAGGCGCTGGGAGCCAGTTTCCATTCCAGGCTGCAGCCTCCTGCCCAGAATCTCCAGCCTTGCTTCTCTGCAGCTGGGGCCATCTGGCTGTCCCTCCTAGGCGCCTAAACACCCCTGGAGTACACCCATGCACATTGGTTGCAAAAATGTTACCCTTGATACCAGTCACTGTTGAGATCAGCCTGCTGGTGTTCTGCCACCTGCTGTGTGCTTGTGCTTCTAGTGACTGGCTCTGTATATGTCTCCACACCTCAGCAAGCTGTGGACGCCTCCAGGGAATCCTGATTTCTCATGCATTGGCATCTTGTCTAGCTTCTTTCTTTCCGGATTCCTCTCTCATTCCTTCTGTAGCATGTAAAAGCATCAATACAGGTATCAACTTTGTCACTGTGCAATCTTGACAAGCATCCAGATGGTTCTATGACATCTTGACAAGTTTCCAGTTGCTCCCTGCCTGCTTTACCAGGTCTTGGAATGACATGGCCTCTGCTGATAGACCTATCCCCTGAATCCCACACTGGATTACCCCAGTGTGGCTGCCATAGTGGTCTGCCCACTTGATACCAGGCTCTTTCTTGAGAGATAAGAGTTTCCCCCAGGACCTGCACAACTTGTACTGTTCTGACACAATTTTCCCCACTCCAGGGAGAAGAACCAGGTCCAGATGTCAGCCTGCGTCACACCACTGCACTCAACAAATCCCTACCTGACCATGTTCTGAGATGTGTGTGAAAGTCTGCATTTCCCAGCTCTTAGAGAACAGTAGAGAGATAGTTACATATTCTGTTCAGTAAATATATCTTTTAGGATTTTTTATTACAAAAATCCAAACAATAAACCATGTACAAGGTAAAAATTAATAGCTCCCCTACATCCTTCTCCTTAATCTCACTTCTGAGATGCATCCTATCTAAAGTTAGGTATGTATCCATCCACTCTTTTTTACACACACACTACACAGAGAATTCTTTTGCACAAACAGAAACATACACAGTGTTCTGCACATTGTTTTTTAATGTCGCAAGGACATTTTTTTCTCCTCAGGAGATTTAAAGCCACCCATTGCTCTAAGGCCTCAAAATGCATTACAATGAAGAAAGAGAAGTTCAAAATAAATCATGAATAATATAATGCCGCAATATTTTGTCTATAATCACAAGAAAAATATAGGAAAAGTATCATGCTAGCTCCAAATAATATAAAGCATTGATTTGCCTGTGGGAGAGCAGATGAGAAATTATTTTATCACCTTTGCTTTTGTTCTTTTAATTACCTCATTTATACTGTAGTAAATGAGACTTCTGGTAAAAACAGAAGCTGGGAGTTAGAATCCCTGAGTTCTTCAGTTTCTTTCATTACTTTGTCCAGTGAACTTAGGAGCAACAAATGAATTTCATTATGTTCCTTGGTTCTCCACATATAGTCAAAGGTATTATGTATAGAGTCACTAAACTCCTTGCCTCTCATGAGCAGTGAATCAGGAGTGTCAAATGCATTTATTTTGCATAACTCTCTTAACAGTTCATGCCAAGGACTATTAGTGTTCTCCATACTATTAGAAGTAAAGTCCTTAGCATTTTAGGGTCTAATCATATTAAGCAGCTAACTCCAGAAACTACAAAACCAATGAAAGAACTTTATTCTTAATATTCTGTTTCTCTAGAACTCCTCTCCTGGTACCAAAATCTGTATTAGGCTTCTCTAGAGAGACAGAACTAATAGACAGAACTAATAGGATACATACACACACACACACACACACACACACACAAACACACATATATATATATATATATGAATGAAAGGAAGTTTATTAAGGAGGATTAACTCACAGTATCACAAGGTCCCACAGTAGGCCATCTACAAGCTGAGGAACAAGGAAGCCAGTCTGAGTTCCAAAGCTGAAGAATTTGGAGTTTGATGTTTGAGGGCAGGAAGCATCTAGCATTAGAGAAAGATGTAGGCTGGGAAGCTAAGCCAGTCTAGTCTTCTCACGTTTTTCTGCCTGCTTTATTTTCTGACCATGCTCACAACTGATTAGATGGTGCTCACCCAGATTAAGGGTTGGTCTGCCTTTCCCAGCCAACTGACTCAAATGTTTATCTCCTTTGGCAACACCCTCACAGACACACCCAACATCAATATTTTCCATCCTAAAATCCAATCAAATTGACACTCAGTATTAACCATCACACCATTCCTTTATTTCAGTCTATATGTGTCTTAATACGTGAAGTGTTTCTTTTAGGCAACAGATCAATGGGTCTTGTTTTGGCTATGTATATTAACAGCAAAATACAGACATTATTTTGAGGTCCAGGTCAGAATCATTAAATAGGTAGGCAGATACATAGACAGATAGAAACACACATATAAATCTTTGTGTATATTTCATATAAACATATGTACTACATATGTATGAATCTATACCTATAAAAGAACAAAATGCAGCAACATTAAAGATCACTCTTTTGAAACACCAGAAATCCATGTAAATAGATTATCCCAGGAATTACTAGATTTGATGGAGTAAATTATGTTTTCTCCAAGTTTATAAGTTGAATCCCTATTGTTCACTGTGACTGTGCTTGGAGATAGGGCCTTTAGAAACATAATTATATTCGGCCAGGTGCTTTGGGCGGTCAAGACAGGTGGATCACGAGGTCAAGAGATCGAGACCACGGTGAAACCCTATCTCTACTAAAAATATAGTAACTTAGCCGGGCATGGTGGTGGGCACCTGTATTCCTAGCTCCTCAGGAGGCTGAGGCAGGAGAATGGCGTGAACCCAGGAGGCGGAGCTTGCAGTGAGCCGAGATTGTGTCACTGCACTCCAGCCTGGGTGACAGAGCGAGACTCCATCTCAATAAAATATAAAAAGAAAGAAAGAAAGAAAGAAAATTAAATTCAAATGATGTCTTAAGGGTGGGGCTCTGATTCAACATGATTGATGTTTTTTATAAGAAAGCGAAGATGTACCAGTGATATTTACTCAGAGAGAAAAGACCATGTGAAGATACAGTGAGAAGGCAGCCATCTGCAAGCCAAGGTGAAGAGCCCCAGAAGAAACCAAACCTGCTGACATCTTAATCTTGGACTTCCAGCCTCCAGAACTGAGAGAAACTACATTTCTGTTGCTTTAGCTACCCAATCTGTGATTGTGATCGTTTTTATGGCAGCTGTAGCAAAAATATATACCAGAGAAAATTACCTTTTCCTGAATTTCCCAAAACTTCTCACTGCTACCACTTCTTAGACTTATAAGAACATACAGATATAGGCTTTGAAAGATTCTGCTTCCACAGACATCTTCAAAATTTCCTAGGAATGCATATGTTTTTACTCACAAATGAGAATTTAGTAAGACTTGCTATTCTTTGCCAGTATAATAGCTACACATGTGGGTCTGTCAATACATGTAGAGCAATACAGGACTCCAAAAATCTTTGATATTAAGGTTACTTGCCCAAGACAGTTTGGGTTACTATCATGGTCATTGCTCCATAACGATAGTTGTATAAGATCTGACACAGCTGCTACTGTCTCAAAGGAATAGGCAGGAATTCAGTGCTGTCATCATATGTTTGATGTCAGTGCTACAGAAAGGAATAGTGCTGCTACCACCACCATTGTGGTAGTTGTTTTGGGGCATAGATCTCAGAGCAATGTGGGCTAAGTTCCTATTCACATAGACCTTATCTAGTGATAAGAGAAAAATTAAGTAAATATACATCATTAACACGAGAGTATTTTCATGTAACTGAGTCACTTAACCTAGTTTTAGAAGTTGGGGAATATTTTCTTGAAGAAACAATTTTAAGGCCGAGGACAGAATGATTGGTAGAAGTCAACTACTTGAGCAGTCACCCAGTGAAGAGCATTGATGAGCACAGATCTTAGGAAACCTGGGCAATAATGCCAATATGTTAAAACATAGTTAACACACACAATGGGGCTGGAGAAGCAGGTGGGAAAAAAGGATGAAAGGAATATGTACCAGGAGAAGACAAGAGAAGAGCACATGAAACATAATGCTTGCAAACCACCTTTCGTGTCTGGCAAAAAGGAAAAGAGGGGATGTACTTGGTAATGCTTCCAGGTAATTAATTTAACCACACTAAATAATTACAAAACAAATTATCTTGAAGCAATGGTTTAATGTGTGTATTGGCAGTAATTGAGTGGTCAACTGAAATAGATTCAATTGATTATATGAGAATATTTCTTTAGAGCTGTTGCATTAACTGCCTGGGTTAGATCTGTTGCTTAAAATGTATACTGGTAGGAAAAAAAGCACTTAAGGTATTTGAATGGGGCTAGATAATGTCTTCAAAATATGTAAAACTCCAATAGGCCTCTCCACTTGCCAGAAAACAATGAGGTCTCTTGATTTGTTCCAGCCCCAGTAGTGAGCCCAAAGTATTACAGCTCCTGAGACTCATCATTTGCCAAACCTGAGAGATGTCCAGATTTGAGACTGCTCATACCAGAATTCCATTATCCTGCCATGTGCCCAGTCTCCAAAATGAAGGTGGAAGTGTGTAGTTCTCTCTGCTGTGTTAAATGCGCTAGTCAGGGCTTACATATAAGCACTATCTGACAATGATAGGGCAATAAAATGAGAAAGTATATATTCAATTCACATTGTTAGTAGATAAACATCCCTGCTTACTTTAAAAATCATTTCCAGGACAAAGTAGCCTTTGACAGTCTTTTTTTTTTTTTTTTTTTTGAGACGGAGTCTCGCTCTGTCGCCCAGGCTGGAGTGCAGTGGCCGGATCTCAGCTCACTGCAAGCTCAGCCTCCTGGGTTTACGCCATTCTCTCGCCTCAGCCTCCCGAGTAGCTGGGACTACAGGCGTCCGCCATCTCGCCCGGCTAATTTTTTGTATTTTTTTAGTAGAGACGGGGTTTCACCGTGTTAGCCAGGATGGTCTCGATCTCCTGACCTCGTGATCCACCCGTCTCGGCCTCCCAAAGTGCTGGGATTACAGGCTTGAGCCACCGCGCCCGGCCGCCTTTGACAGTCTTAACAGCTGGTGCTTCAGCCACAATCTATTGTAACCCAGCCTGATAATTTAAGCAAATTAATCTTAAATGCAAGAGTACCAATAATGCTTTTAATATACAATTTACTTCTGACAATACTGTCTATGCTAGAGCTGTTTAAATTATTTAAACTAGAAAAATAATAGTGATGGCTTTGAAAATGAAAACTAAATAATCAAACATGGCCATCAAAATACCCCCAGGTAATCACTGGATTCCTAAAGCAAAGATAATTGGTAAAATCAGACTTTGCTTTAAGTCCATGTCGTTATGAGCTACTTGGTCAAGCCTACAGTAAAGATTTGAACATTATTGGTAAGACAGTTTTTGATGTGCTCAAATTTTACTCTTACCTATTTCTCACTCAAATCTGAACTGAGAATTTAAAAATTAAAAAAATAATAAATCAATTGCTCCTGGGCCACTAGCATAGCTCAGCCTTCAGCAATGTATTGCTGAAGCATTGACTATTTAAAAGGTGTGTGTTAGAGGCTGCCTGGACCTGATGGATAAGACAAAGGTGAATAAGAAAAACATTTTTTTTTTTCCTTACTCCAAGAAAAATACCATTTAGTGGAAGAGAGAGAAAGGCTCCATAATAAATACAATGCCAACTATCAACTAATTATATTTGCTAAAAGTAAAGAATTACAAGTGCCATAAGACCAGGGCTTTGGTTTCAGGTGATTATAAAATAAGAAAAATGTAGAGATATTTTGCATGATGTGACATATATTTAATTGAAGGAACTGAACTTAATTCTAAAATAAGGTTTCTTTCTGAGTTTTTCCTAGCCAAGTGCAGTAGTAAGAAGAGAAAAAAGAATAGAGCAAGGAGTTGGATCTGTAACTGACTGTGAACAATCAATTAAGATAACTCATGATCTTCGGATCAGCCATTTCTTGATTTTGTTTTAAGTGAAGAGAATTCTTTATTTTTACATAGGTGGTAGGGTAGGAAATACTGGGATATACTTAGATTCTCTGCCCTTTACTGGACAAGGAAATCGAAATACCTGAGACCCAGTATTTTGAGAGCCAAAGAGGAAGAAATTGGGTAACTGTGTATATTGAGTATTTAAGAAGTCTTTATGAAGAGGTCATTTTGAAGTAGGTCTGCTTTGCATGAACTACTCAGCCTTCTATCTGATTTTATTCTATTCTGCTCATAAGTAAGAACTAAAATATTGTTTACAGAAGAAAAGGTGTTGAACAGTTCACTGTAGCCATCTTACATTCATATAATAGTGAAAAATTTGCTACAATCAAGAGATTTAATTCATATGTATCATAGAAATTGAGTCTTTCTGCTCAAAGAAACAGAAATCAAGTCAAGGAAAATGGAAACTTTAAATATAAGAATTTATGAGTAAGAATTTATGTCTTCCACTCTTTCCTTTGGCCTTGACTAAAAGAAAGACAGCTATAAGGCATGATCACATTATAATTCCCAAGGTCACATATTAAGTTCAAGTAATCAATAGAGACTAATTTGTGGTTTCTCGGCCAATTCTATATTTCCGGGAGATCATCTGCTTGACTTACATGAAAAATATATCCACCCAAAGTCAAATGAATGCCATTCTTGACAAAGAGGGAGAAATGGGCTTATCAATTTTTGTGAAATAATAATCTCCTTATGTCAGATACTGTTTTATTTCTTTTTCAACTTTTATTTTGGATTCAGAGGATACATGTGCAGGTTTGTTCCATGGGTATAATATGTGATGCTGAGGTATATGGTATGAATGACCCCATCACCCAGGTTGTAAGCATACTACCAATAGTTTTTCAACCCTTGTCCCATCCCTGCCTTCCCCATCTAGTATTACCTAGATTCCCCAGTTCCTACAGTTGCCGTCTGTATGTCCTTGAGCACTCAATGTTTAGCTCCCGCTTATTAGGAAAAATAGGTGGTATTCATGTTTTTTGTTTCCGTGTTAATTCACTTAGGAAAATCCTGCATCCATGTTGCTGCAAAGGACATGATTTCACTCATTTTTTATGGATGCATAGTATTCCATGGTGTACACAAACCACATTTTTTTTAAAATTTATTTATTATACTTTAAGTTCTAGGGTACATGTGCATAACGTTTATATCATGTATAACTCCCCAATGCAATCCCTCCCTCCTCCTCCCTCCCCATGATAGGCCCCAGTGTGTGATGTTCCCCTTCCCGAGTCCAAGTGATCTCATTGTTCAGTTCCCACCTATGAGTGAGAACATGCGGTGTTTGGTTTTCTCTTCTCGTGATAGTTTGCTAAGAATGATGGTTTCCAGCTGCATCCATGTCCCTACAAAGGACGCAAACTCATCCTTTTGGATGGCTGCATAGTATTCCATGGTGTATATGTGCCACATTTTCTTAATCCAGTCTGTCACAGATGGACATTTGGGTTGATTCCAAGTCTTTGCTATTGTGAATAGTGCCGCAATAAACATACGTGTGCATGTGTCTTTGTAGTAGAGTAATTTATAATCCTTTGGGTATATACCCAGTAGTGGGATGGCTGGGTCATATAATACATCTAGTTCTAGATCCTTGAGGAATTGCCATACTGATTTCCATAATGGTTGAACTAGTTTACAATCCCACCAACAGTGTAAAAGTGTTCCTATTTCTCCACATCCTCTCCAACACCTGTTGTTTCCTGACTTCTTCATGATTGCCATTCTAACTGGTGTGAGATGGTATCTCATTGTGCAAACCACACTTTTTAAATTCAATCTACATTGATGAACACTTAGGTTGGTTCCATGTCTTTGCTATTGTGAATAGCACTGCAATGAAAGTATAGGTGTATGTGTCTTTTTGGTAAAACAATTTATTTTCCCAAATATTTTGTTATATACCCAGTAGTGGGATTTCTGAGTTGAATGGTAATTCTAAATTCTTTGAGAAACATCCAAACTGCTTTCCACTATGGCTGAAATAATTTGTAGTCCCAAGAAGCATATGTGTTCCCTATTGTCTGCAGTCTTGCTAGCATGTTTTTGTTTTTGTTTTTGTTTTTTGTTTTTTGTTTTTTTACTTTTTAATAATAGCTATACTGACTGGTGTGAGATGGTATCACATTGTGGTTTTGGTTTGCATTTCTGTAATGGTTAGTGATGATGAGCATTTTTATATACATTTGTTGGTCGTTTGTGCATCTTCTTTTGACAAGCATCTGCTTATGTCCTTTGCCCATATTTAATTGGATTATTTGTTTTATGCTTGCTGATTTGTTTAAATTCCATGTAGATTCTGAATATTATACCTTTGTCAGATGTATAGTTAGTGAATATTTTCTTCAATTATGTAGGTTATCTGTTTATTCTGTTGATAATTTCTTTCGCTGTGCAGAAGCTCTTCAGTTGAACTAGGTTCCGCTTAACAATTTTTGGTGTTTTATTTTTTGCAATTGCTTTGGAGGACTTAGCCATAAATTATTTGCCAAAGCCAATGTCTAAAAGGGTATTTCCTAGGTTTTTTTCTATAATTTTTATAGTTTGAAGACTTATATTTAAATCTTTAGCTTGAAGGTGGCCGAAGAGAAACAGCTCCAGTCTCCAGCTCCCAGTGTGAGGGACACAGAAGACAGGTGACTTCTGCATTTTCAACTGAGGTACTGGGTTCTTCTCACTAGGGAGTGCCGGACAATCAGTGCTGGTCAGCTGCTGCAGCCCAACTGGTGAGAGCTGAAGCAGGGCGAGGCATCGCCTCACCTGGGAAGTGCAAGGGGGAAGGGAATCCCTTTTCCTAGCCAGGGGAACTGAGACACACAACACCTGGAAAATCGGGTAATTCCCACCCCAATACTGAGCTGTATCAAGGGTCTTAGCAAACGGGCACACCAGGAGATTATATCCCACACTTGGCCGGGAGGGTCCCATGCCCACCCACGGAGCCTCCCTAATTGCTAGCACAGCAGTCTGCCATCTAACTGCAAGGTAGCAGCGAGGCTAGGGGAGGGGCGCCCGCCATTGCTGAGGCTTAAGTAGGTAAACAAAGCCGCTGGGAAGTTCGAACTGGGTGGAGCTCACAGCAGCTCAAGGAGACCTGCCTGTCTCTGTAGACCCCACCTCTGGGGACAGGGCACAGCTAATCAGCAACAACAACAACAACAAAGCAGCAGAAACCTCTGCAGATGCAAAGGACTCTGTCTGACAGCTTTGAAGAGAGCAGTAGATCTCCCAACATGAAGGTTGAGATCCGAGAACGGACAGACTGCCTGCTCGAGTGGGTCCCTGACCCCTGAGTAGCCTAACTGGGAGACATCCCCACTAGGGGCAGACCGACACCCCACATCTCACACAGTGGAGTACACCCCAGAGAGGAAGCTTCCAAAGCAAGAATCAGACAGGTACACTCGCTGTTCAGCAATATTCTGTCTTCTGCAGCCTCTGCTGCTGATATCTAGGCAAACAGTGTCTGGAGTGGACCTCAAGCAATCTCCAACAGACCTACAGCTGAGGGTTCTGACTGTTAGAAGGAAAACTAACAAACAGGAAGGACACCCACACAAAAACCCCATCAGTATGTCACCATCAACAAAGACCAGAGGGAGATAAAACCACCAAGATGGGGAAAAGGCAGGGCAGAAAAGCCGGAAATTCAAAAAATAGGAGCGCATCTTCCCCTGCAAAGGAACGCAGCTCATTGCCAGCAATGGATCAAAGCTGGATGGAGAATGACTTTGACAAGATGACAGAAGAAGGCTTCAGTCCATCAAACTTCTCAGAGCTAAAGGAGGAATTACGTACGCAGGGCAAAGAAACTAAAAATCTTGAAAAAAGAGTGGAAGATTTGATAATTAGAATAATTAATGCAGAGAAGGCCATAAACGAACTGACAGAGATGAAAACCATGACACGAGAAATACGTGACAAAGGCACAAGCTTCAGTAACTGACTCAATCAATTGGAAGAAAGAGTATCAGCGATTTAGAATCAAATGAATGAAATGAAGCAAGAAGAGAAATCTAAAGGAAAAAGAAGAAAAAGAAATGAACAAAGCCTGCAAGAAGTACGGGATTATGTAAAAAGACCAAATCTATGTCTGATTGGAGTGCCTGAAAGTGAGGGGGAAAATGGAACTAAGTTGGAAAACACTCTTCAGGATATCATCCAGGAGGACTTCCCGAACCTAGTAGGGCAGGCCAACATCCAAATTCAGGAAATACAGAGAACGCCACAAAGATACTCCTCGAGAAGAGCAACCCCAAGACACATAATTGCCAGATTCACTAAAGTTGAAATGAAGGAAAAAATCTTAAGGGCAGCCAGAGAGAAAGGTCTGGTTACCCACAAAGGGAAGCCCATCAGACTAACAGCAGATCTCTCGGCAGAAACTCTACAAGCCGAGAACAGAGTGGGGGCCAATATTCAACATTCTTAAAGAAAAGAATTTTCAACCCAGAATTTCATATCCAGCCAAACTAAGTTTCATAAGTGAAGGAGAAATAAAATCCTTTAAAGATAAGCAAATGCTTAGAGATTTTGTCACCACCAGGCCTGCCTTACAAGAGACCCTGAAGGAAGCACTAAACATGGAAAGGAACGACCAGTACCAGCCATTGCAAAAACATGCCAAAATGTAAAGACCATCGAGGCTAGGAAGAAACTGCATCAACTAAAGAGCAAAATAACCAGTTAATATCATAATGGCAGGATCAAGTACACATAAAACAATATTAACCTTAAATGTAAATGGACTAAATGCTCCAATTAAAAGACACAGACTGGTAAGCTGGATGAAGAGTCAAGACCCATCAGTCTGCTGTCTTCAGGAGACCCATCTCACATGCAGAGACACACATAGGCTCAAAATAAAGGGATGGAGGAAGATCTACCAAGCAAATGGAGAACAAAAAAAAGCAGGGGTTGCAATCCTAGTCTCTGATAAAACAGACTTTAAACCATCAAAGATCAAAAGAGACAAAGAAGGCCATTACATAATGGTAAAGGGATCAATTCAACAGGAAGAGCTAACTCTCCTAAATATATATGCACCTAATACAGGAGCACCCAGATTCATAAAGCAAGTCCTTAGAGACTTACAAAGAGACTTAGACTCCCAGACAATAATAATGGGAGACTTCAACACCCCACTGTCAACATTAGACAGACCAATGAGACAGAAAGTTAACAAGGATAACCATGAATTGAACTCATCTCTGCACCAAGCGGACCTAATAGACATCTATAGAACTCTCCACCCCAAATCAACAGAATATACATTCTTGGAGGAGGCAATTGTTAATAAAATAGAAATAATAAATAATAAAACCTAGTATTTGATAGAAAACCCGAGTGACTATAGTCAAAAATAACTTAATCATATATTTGAAAATAACGTAGTGTAATTGGAATTTTGATATCTGAGATGAAGAATGAGAAAAAACACGTAAAAAATCTTCCATACAACTAAATTTATCTTTCAATTCTTTGTAAAAATAAATTTTGTGAGATGGAACTTTAGAAAGTTTTCCTATAATTTCTTGAAATCAAATCTGACAATACATTGTAGTCTAATCATTCTGCATTCTTTATTCTGATTTTCTAACTTGCTTTTTTAATGGCTCAGAAGTTGGATTTTCAATAAAATAATCACAATAGAACAATCTCCTTTCTGCATAAAAACATCACTATTTCAAGGCCAGAGAGCCCCCTTTACATGACTTGTTGAGACTTATTCAGAATCAAGCATGATTCAAGATACTGGCAGATTTGGGGTATTTGAAGAGTATTCCTCTGGTGGCTAAAATGTTTTGAGGATAATTTGTGCAGCAGTCATTCAAGATTAAAGACTCCCCAGTTAATAGATTATCCAGTGAGATCACAGTTCCTGTGACAGTAGCAGAAGATGCCCAGCAAGGAATTAGCAGCAGCCTAGCTGGTTTGTGTTGCATTCTCAATGAAAGCAGAAACTAACGAATAGCACTCAAATTAATCAAGTTCCTGCTCTCTTGTCAAAAGTTGAATATGTACTGCCCCAGATATTTGGAGACTTAACACTTTCTCCAATTAAGAAAAGATGTTGAGAGCTTCTAGGAACCCATCATCCAAGACTATGGCACTAAAAAAACACACCTAAGATTTTAATCTGCAAAGTTATTTTCTATTAAATTCATGCCCTTTTCCACATCAGGGTGAATAATGACAATACGCTGTAGCTTAGTCATTTTGCACTCTTCATTATGATTTTCCAACAACTTGCTTGGTGTATACCCAAAAGAAAGGAAATCAGTATATCAAAGAGATTTCTGCACTCCTAGGTTTGCTGCAGCACTGTTTACAGTTACTAATATTCGGAAGCAGCTTACGTGTCCATTAACAGATGAAGAAAATGTGGTACATATACACAGTGGAGTACTATTCAGACATAAAAAATGAGAGCCTGTAACCAGCAACAGAGATGGAACTGAAGATTATTATGCTAAAACAAGGCAGGCACAGAAAGACAAACATCACATATTCTCACTTATTTCTGGGATCTAAAAACCAAAATAATGAAACTCATGGACATAGAGAGCAGAAGGATGGTGACCAGAGGCTGGAAAAGGTAGTGAGATAGTGAGCAGGAGGGGGCAATTGTTAATAAAATAGAAATAATAAATAATAAAACCTAGTATTTGATAGAAAACCCGAGTGACTATAGTCAAAAATAACTTAATCATATATTTGAAAATAACGTAGTGTAATTGGAATGTTTGCAACTCAGAGAATGATCAAGGGGATACCCTATTCTCTATGATGTGGTTTTTTTCACATTGCATGCCTGTAGCAAAACATCTCATGTACTCCATTAATACTATGTACCGACAAAAATTAATAATAAATACGAAAAAGAACCATCTTCTTTTGTGTAATAAATATGATAGTTTCGAATCCAAGGCTAGAGAGCCCCCCTGAAGTGACATTTGTTTCCACATTTGCCTCCACATTTTCTAGAAGCAATATCATTAGATTGTGTTTGTTTACTATACATGAACACAATCTGTTCTAGTCTTCATAGTGTGGAACCATATTTGTCTGTAAAGAACCCACACACTTTAAACTTCAAAGTGGCTTTCTGTTGATGACCTTTATGTATATATCCACTTCCCTCTCCAGATTTTTGCCAATCTTTGGTGGAAAAACAGCTTTTTCTTTTATCTTTCTGGATGTTGTGGCCATGACAAATGCCACTTGCAAGAAGCAGTCTAACCGTACTGGATCGATATAATATTCATGCATTACTTTCTGGGTATCTTCACTGCTTGTTATGCCTTCCTTTAGCTCATCGCAGAATGAAAAAATGGGTTTTAACTGTTTGAAAATGACATTATATTAAAATCCAACATAAAAGAGGCATACAGAAAGTTCATCAGTTTAAAATCAACTTACATTTACCAGCAACTCTACAAATTATCTTCTTTCTGTAACTTAATTTAGTAGACAGCAACTATATTAGGATTCTTTCAAAGCATCCTGCTGTGATTATGGAATCACACTTTTGTATCCACAGAATGACTTTAAATCTTTTATTAAGTCTAACATGACTTGGCAAACCAGTATCTCACAAGGAAACTAAGTCTACCTTGGAACTACTACATTGTTAAACAATTTTTCAAGTTATCCAGAAATACTAAAAAATAAACACCACTTACCTCAAAAATCTTCTCTGGCACTACATCTTCATTTGTATACTCTTTCATTGTCATCTTGTAAAATGACATATTACCAGATTTTGCTGGTAAAAACTGGTAACATTTACATTTTCATCATGCTTAACAGTTTACAGAATCATTATTCATTTTCTTTTTTCACCCTGTGGCAACATTTCATGACTATAAAGCACTGAGACTCTCATCATCTCATTTTTGCAGAGAAATAACACAAAGAAATATATTTTTTTCTACTAGCTAGGAACTTGTAATTTATGTATTAGAACAACCATTTAAATTGTTCCTTTTTGAGCTATATCTGATGCAATAATTTCTTAACATTGGATTTGCTTTTCTATGTGCTAGGACATGAAGCCAGGCAAAAAAAAAGCGGGGGGGGGGGCCTCGTTTAACATGGACCTATATTTTCTGGGCATTAAGGAGATCGTAAAAACGCCATCAAAACTGTAAGTTAAAGTGCATTGATTAAATTTTTAAAATAATAATGAGACACAAAAAACTTACAATTTATTTTTGTTGAAACAAATGTTTTATAATTGTTGCTATCTTTTCAAGAGACACGGTCATGCTATGTTGCTCATGCTGCAGTGAAAAGGTGCCGTGGCTATTCACTGGCACCATCATTTCACACTACAGCCTTGAATTCCTGGGCTCAGGTCATTTTCCTGTCTCAATCTCTGGAGTAGCTGGGAATACAGTTGTGCACCACTGCACCTGGCTTTTGTGATTTTTCCCCAGTTGAAAAATAGTCAAACCTTAGACAAATTTCTTAGCAAGTCAAGCATAGTTGGACTATTTTTTTTCCTTACCAACTCTATAAGTGATACACCTTGTCATTATTGTATTCACTTTATGATCCCCAGAAATAGACTCTTGCTATGAGTGAAATCACAGGATGATGCTATCGATCTGGGCAATCTTTGGTTGTCTTCTTGGAAGAAATAATTTACCCCAAAGACCAATTTGTAAAGCAAGCTAAAGTTTAATTGGAGAAATACAAGAACACTCCAAGAGAAGAGTAGGCTGACCCTGCTAGAAACACCCCCAAGACATTCTGCATTGTGATTTTCTATTGTCTCAGTTCTTTTTTTACCCAGTTCTCACCAAAGTTTGGGGGATCCTCCCTTACTGTGTTTAATGCACATGCACTGGAACCAGTGATCAATATGAATCCTATCTAATGGTGGCACTGCTTATTACTGCCACCCCAGAAGGTATAGCCATGAATTTTGTACTAATTGTGCCTGCTCAGCTCTCAGGAATTCCCCTTTTGCCTTTTTCCTTCCTTATCATCTAGTTAACAACATTCTGACAATTCGACCATGGAGTTAGTGCTGGACATCCTAAAAGGTGTTCCTGGGAGTTCTTTCCAACATGGATACCCCCCTTCATGCCTGCTCATATTGACTGTCTACTCTTACATTTCTCCCTCAAGGATTTGGGGCTCAGAAATCTTTTGGGAGATGGGACAGAGGTCATTCTCTGAAGCTGCTTGCTGCTGAGAAGGGATATCAAGGGTCTTCAGGGGCCTTCCTCCTTGCTTCCTGTCATGGTGAGGAGGATTTGACGATTGTTTTTGTTTCTTGGAAGGTTTAACCCATGTTGTCCAGAGGAGACATGTAGGGACTTGGTTGTCCTGGAGGGAAAGAAAGAGGTTGATATCCCCATCACAAGATCATTTGAAGTCTGATGGTTTCTAGGAGAGGAAGTAAACTGAAAAGGTTCAGAAAACAAGGCCTAATAATGAGAAGGAAAATAGAGGCCAGGGGTCCCAAGAAAGGGAAGAGCTGAGAATGAAGACCAGGTGACACCCCAGCAGAGCCAACCCTTAGCATCCCTTTCCCAAAGGTGAGAGGCCTGGTTTATAAGATCTCCAATGTGCTCCTGGACATGCCCTGATCTATTAAAAGAAAAATAAAAGAATTATATTAGAAATCTGAAAACCAAAGGAAAGGAGATACTATAACCTTTGTCAAGTAGTTCTCCATTCTGATATTTGAAGACAATGAGCTTGAGGTAGGAATCCTTAAGTCTTCTCTTGGATTATGTATTTTGTTGAGACCTAAACCGTCATTAAACTTTCCATTCTAGGACTGGGATCATAACACACGTTGCCAATAAAGATCTGGTCTGCTCCTTCACTAGAAGTCTGTAGTAAAATCTGCTAGAATTTCTTTCTGTGAAGATTGCAAAAGACAAATGCTGAGTGTTTATTTTTTTCCCAAATTGTAGGAGGTCAGTCAGGGTGACGGAAGAAATTATAGGAAAAAGATGCAAACCTTATTGGAAGGCTGGGAGGTTTTGCAAAAGCTTCGAAAGAGGATTTTGCTGAAGGTAGCTAAATTCTGTCAGGGTAGGTAATAAGGAAGTGTAAGGGAATTGATCTAGATAAGCTAGTTTGCTTAGGTCTCAGAACCTGGCCTTGAATCATCTGTATGCAGGACTGTTCTCTTGGAAGGGGGAATGGACCATATTAATTATCCACAAGTTGTGGTGACTCAAAGCCTTTATCATCAAATCTGTACTAAATAAATGCCAGCAGCACAAGCTTGTTGGGGCTGTAGCTGCTGTGACTCTTTACGATATCCTCTGTCTGTGAGCAGCCTGGTCCTCTAGCTTCAGGCCCAGACAAAAAAATCCGTGTCTGTGTACCTTTTTCTTCCATCACTGGGCCAGGGTCTGCAAGTCAGACTCAGCAGGTGGTATCCCGTGTGAGGAACGCTGCAACAAATCATGACGGAACCCTTAAAAACGAAGGTGAACAGACTGTACTGTCAGTAAGTAAATCATTGATGCCTGCTTGGGATTTCCAAGTTTGAGGGAATTGTTCAGGCTATGATTTCATCATGAGACAACAGTTAGCAGCTTAGCAGCAACAGTTTATAAAAGTATTGAAACAGCTGCTTAAGGTTCGTGGAACCTTGGTTTCACAGGCTCAATTAAGGGACCCCATGCTAACTGTTGTTTCCCATAACCCATGGGAAATAGGCATGCTAGATGCAGAGCTCTGGGAATAAGGTAGGCTAGATGTAGAGCTCTGGGAACAAGTGGGGAGAAATCTTAACATCATGCACAAGGGCAATGGTTCTCAATAACATCTCTAATGTTATGGCCCTTAGTCTGGGCTGCTTTGGTCCTGCTCTACATGGAAGAGCCCAAAAAAGGGAAGGGAAGAGGAGCTATCACTTACCTTACTGCTTTCTCCTTCTCCCTCAGTCCAGCCATTAGCAAGCAAAAATAACAAAGAGGAAACAGAGATTCTGCCTGATCCCCCTCCTCCAATAAATTGGAGAAAAGACAAGGGATACGCTATAGCTATGGGATCCTGTCTTAGGCAAGCAGCATTAGAAGGGGAGCTCTTAGCCTGCCCAGTAATGCAAGACCAACAAGGCAATCAGGTACATGAACTCATCTCTTTTTACTCTTATAAAGAGATATGAAAAAGCATTAAAAGAAATGGTGCTACTAGCTCATTTACGAAAGGAATAACTGAAGCCATAGCAGACAACTTCTGCATGACCCCGTGGGACTGGTCAGTGCTAGTTAAAACAACTTTGGAGCTCAGCCAATACCTCTGCTGGAAGGCAGAATATGATGAGTTGTGCGAACAAGTCAACCAGAATCAAGTGACTGGGCAAGACATGACAGTTGCTATGCTCTAGGGGAGGGGTCCCCATGTCCGGGGTCCCCATGCCCATGTACAACAAGAACTAAATTTTGCTCCCCAAGCGTATGCACAAGTGTCTTTGCATGCTCTTAGGGCTTGGGACTGAATTCCCAAAAGTGGAGTTCAACAGGGATCTTTCATAAATGTTCAACAATGGCCTCAGGAGCAATTTGTTGAATTTATCAATTGGTTAACCCAGGCAATTAAGAGACAAATTGGTCATGCCCAGGCCGCTGAAACCTTATTGTTGCAATTAGCTTATAAAAATGCTAATGTCGGGGGGGCGGAGCAAGATGGCCGAATAGGAACAGCTCCAGTCTCCAACTCCCAGCGCGAGCGACACAGAAGACCGGTGATTTCTGCATTTTCAACTGAGGTACTGGGGTCATCTCTCTAGGGAGTGCCGGACAATCGGTGCTGGTCAGCTGCTGCAGCCTGACCAGCGTGAGCTGAAGCAGGGCGAGGCATCGCCTCACCTGGAAGCGCAAGGGGGAAGGGAATCCCTTTTCCTAGCCAGGGGAACTGAGACACACAACACCTGGAAAATCAGGTAACTCCCACCCCAATACTGCGCTTTAAGGAAACAGGCACACCAGGAGAATATATCCCACACCTGGCCGGGAGGGTCCCACGCCCACGGAGCCTCCCTCACTGCTAACACAGCCGTCTGCGGGGATCTATCCGCAAGGCAGCAGCGAGGCTGGGGGAGGGGCGCCCGCCATTGCTGAGGCTTAAGTAGGTAAACAAAGCCGCTGGGAAGCTCGAACTGGGTGGAGCTCACAGCAGCTCAAGGAAGCCTGCCTGTCTCTGTAGACTCTACCTCTGCGGACAGCGCACAGCTGCAGTCCAACAGGGGAAAGAGCCGGGGCCGGTGCAGACGAGAACGACTGTGTCTGACAGCTTTGGGGAGAGCCGTGGATCTCCTAACGCGGAGGTTGAGATCTGAGAACGGACAGACTGCCTGCTCAGGTGGGTCCCTGACCCCTGAGTAGCCTAGATGGGAGACATCCCCCACTAGGGGCAGTCTGACACCCCACACCTCACAGGGTGGAGTCACCCCTGAGAGGAAACTTCCAAAGAAAGAATCAGACAGGTACACTCGCTGTTCAGCAATATTCTATCTTCGGCAACCTCTGCTGCTGATACCCAGGCAAACAGGGTCTGGAGTGGACCTCAAGAAATCTCCAACAGACCAACAGACAGTCCATCTGACTGTCAGACGGAAAACTATCAAACAGGAAGGACACCTATACCAAAACCCCATCAGTACGTCACCATCATCAAAGACCAGAGACAGATAAAACCACAAAGATGGGGAAGAAGCAGGGCAGAAAAGCTGGAAATTCAAAAAATAAGAGCGCATCTCCCCCTGCAAAGGAGCGCAGCCCATCGCCAGCAACGGATCAAAGCTGGTCAGAGAATGACTTTGACGAGATGAGAGAAGAAGGCTTCAGTCCATCAAACCTCTCAGAGCTAAAGGAGGAATTACGTACCCAGCGCAAAGAAACTAAAAATCTTGAAAAAAAAGTGGAAGAATTGACAGCTAGACTAATTAATGCAGAGAAGATCATAAACGAAATGACAGAGATGAAAACCATGACACGAGAAATACGTGACAAATGCACAAGCTTCGGTAACCGACTCGATCAACTGGAAGAAAGAGTATCAGCGATTGAGGATCAAATGAATGAAATGAAGCGAGAAGAGAAACCACAAGAAAAAAGAAGAAAAAGAAATGAACAAAGCCTGCAAGAAGTATGGGATTATGTAAAAAGACCAAATCTACGTCTGATTGGGGTGCCTGAAAGGGAGGGGGAAAATGGAACTAAGTTGGAAAACACTCTTCAGGATATCATCCAGGAGAACTTCCCCAACCTAGTAGGGCAGGCCAACATTCAAATTCAGGAAATACAGAGAACGCCACAAAGATACTCCTCCAGAAGAGCAACTCCAAGACACATAATTGCCAGATTCACCAAAGTTGAAATGAAGGAAAAAATCTTAAGGGCAGCCAGAGAGAAAGGTCGGGTTACCCACAAAGGGAAGCCCATCAGAATAACAGCAGATCTCTTGGCAGAAACTCTACAAGCCAGAAGAGAGTGGGGGCCAATATTCAACGTTCTTAAAGAAAAGAATTTTCAACCCAGAATTTCATATCCAGCCAAACTAAGCTTCATCAGTGAAGGAGAAATAAAATCCTTTACAGAGAAGCAAATGCTCAGAGATTTTGTCACCACCAGGCCTGCCTTACAGGAGACCCTGAAGGAAGCACTAAACATGGAAAGGAGCAACCGGTACCAGCCATTGCAAAAACATGCCAAAATGTAAAGAACATCGAGGCTAGGAAGAAACTGCATCAACTAACGAGCAAAATAACCAGTTAATATCATAATGACAGGATCAAGTTCACACATAACAATATTAACCTTAAATGTAATGGACTAAATGCTCCAATTAAAAGACACAGACTGGCAAACTGGATAAAGAGTCAAGACCCATCAGTCTGCTGTATTCAGGAGACCCATCTCACATGCAGAGACATACATAGGCTCAAAATAAAGGGATGGAGGAAGATCTACCAAGCAAATGGAGAACAAAAAAAAGCAGGGGTTGCAATCCTAGTCTCTGATAAAACAGACTTTAAACCATCAAAGATCAAAAGAGACAAAGAAGGCCATTACATAATGGTAAAGGGATCAATTCAACAGGAAGAGCTAACTCTCCTAAATATCTATGCACCCAATACAGGAGCACGCAGATTCATAAAGCAAGTCCTTAGAGACCTACAAAGAGACTTAGACTCCCATACAATAATAATGGGAGACTTCAACACTCCACTGTCAACATTAGACACATCAACGAGACAGAAAGTTAACAAGGATATCCAGGAATTGAACTCATCTCTGCACCAAGCGGACCTAATAGACATCTATAGAACTCTCCACTCCAAATCAACAGAATATACATTCTTCTCAGCACCACATCGCACTTATTCCTAAATTGACCACATAATTGGAAGTAAAGCACTCCTCAGCAAATGTACAGGAACAGAAATTATAACAAATGGTCTCTCAGACCACAGTGCAATCAAACTAGAACTCAGGTCTAAGAAACTCAATCAAAACCGCTCAACTACATGGAAACTGAACAACCTGCTCCTGAATGACTACTGAGTACATAACGAAATGAAAGCAGAAATAAAGATGTTCTTTGAAACCAATGAGAACAAAGATACAACATACCAGAATCTCTGGGACACATTTAAAGCAGTGTGTAGAGGGAAATTTATAGCACTAAATGCCGACAAGAGAAAGCAGGAGAGATCTAAAATTGACACTCTAACATCACAATTAAAAGAACTAGAGAGGCAAGAGCAAACACATTCAAAAGCTAGCAGAAGGCAAGAAATAACTAAGATCAGAGCAGAACTGAAGGAGATAGAGACACAAAAAACCCTCCAAAAAATCAATGAATCCAGGAGTTGGTTTTTTGAAAAGATCAACAAAATTGACAGACCGCTAACTAGACTAATAAAGAAGAAAAGAGAGAGGAATCAAATAGACGCAATAAAAAATGATAAAGGGGATATCACCACCGACCCCACAGAAATACAAACTACCATCAGAGAATACTATAAATGCCTCTACGCAAATCAACTAGAAAATCTAGAAGAAATGGATAATTTCCTGGACACTTACACTCTCCCAAGACTAAATCAGGAAGAAGTTGAATCCCTGAATAGACCAATAGCAGGCTCTGAAATTGAGGCAACAATTAATAGCCTACCCACCAAAAAAAGTCCAGGACCAGATGGATTCACAGCTGAATTCTACCAGAGGTACAAGGAGGAGCTGGTACCATTCCTTTTGAAACTATTTCAATCAATAGAAAAAGAGGGAATCCTCCCTAACTCTTTTTATGAGGCCAACATCATCCTGATACCAAAGCCTGGCAGAGACACAACAAAAAAAGAGAATTTTAGACCAATATCCCTGATGAACATCGATGCAAAAATCCTCAATAAAATACTGGCAAACCGGATTCAGCAGCACATCAAAAAGCTTATCCACCATGATCAAGTGGGCTTCATCCCTGGGATGCAAGGCTGGTTCAACATTCGCAAATCAATAAACGTAATCCAGCATATAAACAGAACCAAGGACAAGAACCACATGATTATCTCAATAGATGCAGAAAAGGCTTTTGACAAAATTCAACAGCCCTTTATGCTAAAAATGCTCAATAAATTCGGTATTGATGGAATGTACCTCAAAATAATAAGAGCTATTTATGACAAACCCACAGCTAATATCATACTGAATGGGCAAAAACTGGAAAAATTCCCTTTGAAAACTGGCACAAGACAGGGATGCCCTCTCTCACCACTCCTATTCAACATAGTGTTGGAAGTTCTGGCTAGGGCAATCAGGCAAGAGAAAGAAATCAAGGGTATCCAGTTAGGAAAAGAAGAAGTCAAATTGTCCCTCTTTGCAGATGACATGATTGTATATTTAGAAAACCCCCATCGTCTCAGCCCAAAATCTCCTTAAGCTGATAAGCAACTTCAGCAAAGTCTCAGGATACAAAATTAATGTGCAAAAATCACAAGCATTCTTATACACCAGTAATAGACAAGCAGAGAGCCAAATCAGGAATGAACTTCCATTCACAATTGCTTCAAAGAGAATAAAATACCTAGGAATCCAGCTTACAAGGGATGTAAAGGACCTCTTCAAGGAGAACTACAAACCACTGCTCAGTGAAATAAAAGAGGACACAAACAAATGGAAGAACATACCATGCTCATGGATAGGAAGAATCAATATCGTGAAAATGGCCATACTGCCCAAGGTGATTTATAGATTCAATGCCATCCCCATCAAGCTACCAATGACTTTCTTCACAGAATTGGAAAAAACGGCTTTAAAGTTCATATGGAACCAAAAAAGAGCCCGCATTGCCAAGACAATCCTAAGTCAAAAGGACAAAGCTGGAGGCGTCACGCTACCTGACTTCAAACTATACTACAAGGCTACAGTAACCAAAACAGCATGGTACTGGTACCACAACAGAGATATAGACCAATGGAACAGAACAGAGTCCTCAGAAATAATACCACACATCTACAGCCATCTGATCTTTGACAAACCTGAGAGAAACAAGAAATGGGGAAAGGATTCCCTATTTAATAAATGGTGCTGGGAAAATTGGCTAGCCATAAGTAGAAAGCTGAAACTGGATCCTTTCCTTACCCCTTATACGAAAATTAATTCAAGATGGATTAGAGACTTAAATGTTAGACCTAATACCATAAAAACCCTAGAAGAAAATCTAGGTAGTACCATCCAGGACATAGGCATGGGCAAGGACTTCATGTCTAAAACACCAAGAGCAACGGCAGCAAAAGCAAAAATTGACACATGGGATCTAATTAAACTAAAGAGCTTTTGCACAGCTAAAGAAACTACCATCAGAGTGAACAGGCAACCTACAGAATGGGAGAAAATTTTTGCAACCTACTCATCTGACAAAGGGCTAACATCCAGAATCTACAAAGAACTCAAACAAATATACAAGAAAAAAACAAACAACCCCATCAAAAAGTGGGGAAAGGATATGAACAGACATTTCTCAAAAGAAGACATCCATACCGCCAACAGACACATGAAAAAATGCTCATCATCACTGGCCATCAGAGAAATGCAAATCAAAACCACAATGAGATAACATCTCACACCAGTTAGAATGGCAATCATGAAGAAGTCAGGAAACAACAGGTGTTGGAGAGGATGTGGAGAAATAGGAACACTTTTACACTGTTGGTGGGATTGTAAACTAGTTCAACCATTATGGAAAACAGTATGGCGATTCCTTAAGGATCTAGAACTAGATGTACCATATGACCCAGCCATCCCACTACTGGGTATATACCCAAAGGATTATAAATACTCTACTACAAAGACACATGCACACGTATGTTTATTGCGGCACTATTCACAATAGCAAAGACTTGGAATCAACCCAAATGTCCATCTGTGACAGACTGGATTAAGAAAATGTGGCACATATACACTATGGAATACTATGCAGCCATAAAAAAGGATGAGTTTGCGTCCTTTGTAGGGACATGGATGCAGCTGGAAACCATCATTCTTAGCAAACTATCACAAGAAGAGAAAACCAAACACCGCATGTTCTCACTCATAGGTGGGAACTGAACAATGAGATCACTTGGACTCGGGAAGGGGAACATCACACACTGGGGCCTATCATGGGGAGGGGGGAGGAGGGAGGGATTGCATTGGGGAGTTATACATGATATAAACGTCATGCACATGTACCCTAGAACTTAAAGTATAATAATAAAAAAAAATGCTAATGTCAACTGCCAGCAAGCAATGCAGGCAATCAGAGGAAAGGCAGCCACAGTTGGAGAACTTATACAAGCATGTCAACTGGTTGGGACTGAAACACACAAAGCCAAAATATTGGCTATAGCATTAAGACCTCCTAAAATGAAAAGGGAGAAAAACCCAAATTGTTTTCTATGTGGAGAGCCAGGTCATATGAAGAAGGAATGCCCCACTAGTAGAGACCAAGGCAACTCAGGAAAAGAACCACCTTCTATATGCCCCCGATGTAAAAAGGGGAAACATTGGGCAAATCAATGCAGGTCCAAATTTGATAAAAAACGGCAACCCCCTAAGCAATCAGGTGGGAAACTTCCTGAGGGTCCAGCCCCAGGCCCAGCTCCAAACTGGAGCAATGCCAGTGGCTTTCCTCAGTTGGATGCAAAGCCCACAGTCCTCTCTCTCAGAGCAGTCAACAGTGACAGTGCAGGACTAGACTTACTCTGCCCCAATGAATTAGTGTTAAAAGAAGTACAAGACCCTAAAAGGGTTGCAACTGGAATCTGGGGCCCACTGTCTCTGGGAACAGTAGGAATCTGGGATCAAGCCTATCCAGTAAAGGAATCAATGTGCTCACCAGGGTAATTGACAGTGATTATCAAGGTGAGATATTAGTTATGATGGAATGTAAAGGTCTGTATGTTCTTCCCCCTAGATCAAAGATAGCTCAGTTACTACTTTAACCATACCAGGTTCCCAATACCCAAGGAAAGGAAAGGGGAAAGGGAAGTTTTTGAAGCACGGGAGCCACAGGAGTATATTGAAACCAATTAGTTCCTGATCAGAGACCCATGATTACCTTAAAAATTGGAAAGAAAAATTTTACTGGCTTATTGGACACAGGGGCAGACATTTCCATCACTAGTGATCAAAACTGGCCAGAAACTTGGTCAGAAACAAACAATTGCAGGCATCAGGGAAACACACACAGCCAAGCAGAGCATGTGCCCCCTAACATGTTGTGATTCAGAGGGAAGAAAATCAGTTATACAACATCTAATCATACCCATCCCTGTTAATCTTTGGGGATGGGACATATTAGCCCAATTGGGGGGGGGGTCACTCTGCAGACCCCTTTCTAATAATGGCCACTGTTATTATCCCTCCCATAATACCTAATGTGGCTCTATCAAAATGTTATTTGGTTAGAACAGTATCCTTTAAAGGGAGAGAAATTACAATAAGCCCATTAATTAGTTGAGGAGCAATTAAAAGCCAGCCATATAGAACCATGAAAAAGTCCTTGGAATTCACCCATTTTCATGATTCCCCAAAATCTGGCCAAGTGGAGACTTTTACATGACTTATAGGCTATCAATGCTAATTTGCAACCTATGGGGCCCCTTCAACAGGGCCTCCGTTCCCCCAGAGCAATTCCTCAAAATTGGCCTATACTCATTATTGACTTAAAAGACTGCTTTTATATTATTCCCCTTGCAGAACAGGACAGAGAAAAATTTGCATTTACCATAACAGCCATCAATAATGAAAGGGCAGCTCACTGACTGCATCGGAGACTGCTTCCTCAAGGAATGTTAAACAGTCCTACCATGTGTCAGTATCATGTAAGTCAGGTTTTGCTCTCCAGTAGAAAAAAATTTCCTAATTACAAGATTATTCATTTTATGGATGGTATTTTACTGGCAGACCCAACGGAGCCAGAACTTTTAAGTTTGTATGCCTCTGTCTTAAAGAATACACAGTTAAGAGGTTTAATCTTGGCACCTGAAAAAGTACAAATGTCCTCTCCTTCGAAATGTCTTGGATACATATTAATTTCCTGGTCAGTACGACCTCAAAAGTTTAAGTTAAATACTAGCAACTGTCATACTTTAAACGATGATCAAAAATTACTGGGTGATATTAATTGGCTTTGCCCCACCTTGTGCATAACTTCTGATAAGCTGCAAAGACAGTTTTCTAACCTAAAGGGCAATACAGCCCTAGACTCTCCCAAGTATTTAACTCCTGCAGCAAAGAGAAATTGAGGAAATAGAGCAAGCTACTTCTCAGAGACAAAACTAGATTGCATAGACTCAAAATATTCAGTTCAACTGCTTTTTTTTTTCCTACTAAACACTCCCCAACAGAATTAATAGGACAGATGGCTCCAGTGCTATGCTTCCTAGAATGGGCTTTTGACTTACATACTGGGACTAATACTCTATATCCCTATACCCAGTTAGTTAAGAAAGTCATCTATTCAGGCCACAGATGATGCAAACAGCTGCTAGGTTATGACCCTGATGTCATCAAAATTGCTTTAAGTAAAAAGCAATTTGAAGCAGTACTACCCGTATCTCTAGGTATTCAGATAACACTCTCTGATTATGCAGGCCATATAGAGCATGCCCTTCCTGCTGACAAACTAATTCAGTTCTTATCTCGTATCCCTGTAGTTGTGCCTACAAAACTAGTTCACTCCCCCATACCTAATGCTTTCATGCTTTTTATCGATGGCTCTGGTAAAAATGGAAAAGGGACTAATTTCTTTACTTTTTCTGGATTTACTAGCACTCAGAGAACTAAGGTTGGAGCCTTAATATTGGCCCTGGAGACCTTTTCCATTCAGTCTATCAACATTGTTAGTGATTCTGCTTACTCTATTTATTGCAGAACCTTGAGACAGCCCTCATTAATTCTACTCTTGACCCCACCCTGTGTGTACTTTTTCTGTGACTTCAGCAATTGCTAGATCAAAGTATGCATCCTATTTTTATCACACATACTCAAGCCCACAGCTCACTCCCTGACCCACCAGTTCATGTCAATGATCAAGCAGACCTTCAAGCTATGACATCACTGCTTGACCAAGCCACCCAATCGCATTAATTTTTCCACCAAAATTGGAGGAACTTAACTTTTTCAACTTACCCAAAGACTAAATATTATCCTGCAATGCCCAGATTGCCAGCTCACAGGCACATGTCCTCCTTCAATAGGTGTTAACCCTAGAGGACTACAAACTAATCAGTTATGGCAAACAGATGTTACACACATCCCTGAATTTGGAAAACTAAGATATGTACATGTATCCATTGATACCAATTCTCACCTAATTAGCGAACATGCTTTACCTGGAGAGTCCACCCGATATGTCATTAAACATCATCTTTTAACTTTGCGTTTATGGGGCAGCACACAAAAATTAAAACTGACAATGGTCCGGCTTATGCCAGCTCACAACTTCAACAATTTTGTCACACGTGGAACATTCAACATTCCACAGGCATCCCGTATAACCCCTAAGGATAGGCCATAGTAAAACGTGTCCATTGCATCCTTAAAAACAGGCTCAGAGAAAAAAAAGGTGGGGGGGGATGTAAGGAACCTGCAACACTATTGGCACAAGCCTTATTTACCATTAATTTTTAAAAACTTAAATGATAAATTTCAATCAGCTGTAGAAAAGCACTTTGCTAAAACCTCTCAAGAATAAAACCCACAATTTTATGGAAAGATGTAAACAGTAATATACGGTGTGGTCCAAGTGATTTGCTAACATGGCGAAGAGGATATGCTTCTGTTCACATCCTCTCAAGTCCTCTTTGGATTCCAGCAGGACACATCAAACCATACCACGGCGTGGCTAGGACCCATCCCAGTACCAGAAATGAAGAAAATGACCCTGCAGGACACGCAGCTCCGGACGATGTGGCTCTTTTGGATGACACAAGCCCCAGCATTACCTGGGGGATGCTGAAGAAGACAATTCAGGAGGCTGAGCGAATCCTGCTCTGGACACAACCACCATTCACTCCAGATAATATGTTCCTTGTTATGCTCTCTATTATACATTGCAACTCACATAGGGTGTTGATCCTTTTTATGCTCTCACTTTGCTTGCAACCCATACCTGCTACACTCTTTTGGGCTTATCTCTTAGATCCACCTTTTTTCCGGCCTGCTTCCTGGGCAGACCACCCCCTTTCCAGCCTCTAATAACACAACTGCTGGGCTAGGAGGGACTGACTTACCTCAGTGGGGTCCCTCATTAATGACACACATTGGACTAAGGTGCCAGGTAACACTACATATCACTCTACTATCCTCCCACTGTGTGTAAGTTATAATAGTTCTAACCCTTCCTGTGTACCTGCCCAAACACTATGATGGCTGCATCATGGCAAAGGAAATGCCTTCACATTCTTGGTTGCAGGGAGCCTTAAACCAGGCAATGCAATCAATGTCACTTTTCCCAACATTCCTTCCTATGCTGAAGAATGTAGAAGGGAAAGTAATGGATTCCACTTTTGCTGGGAAGTCGGTCACAGGGAAGAAGCTCATAGCCTCCAGAGAGGCAATTATAATATCTTAGACCGAAACCCCCAATGCCATTTTCAGAGCGACCATACTGATGTCTGCATTCATCGTGGTATCAATCATAGTTTCATAGCCATGTCCTGTTCTCCTATAATTCGAGCCGATGGAGGGATAGGATATCCCAGACCCCAAGTAGAGTCCATGCCACCCGAAGACACTTTATGGTGCCTGGGACACCTTAGCATCTCCCTTAACACCAGGCATGGGATATACCATAATTCCAGTAACAATTATATTATGATCTTTATTCTTAATCACACAGATCAGTGCCTAATTTGCACTACTCATCCATATATTTTCCTTATGGGAATCAATATTTCCATTATACCTCAAAAATCCATGTTTATGACCCAAGTGCAGTGACAGACTTCATTTGCCTCATGCATCACTAATTACAATATATCTCATTTAAATAATACAAGAGTCATGGTATTAAGGAGACAATCTGAAGCATTCCTACCAGTCAATTTGACATGCAATTGGCAATGTTCCTCTGTTCTTGCCACCTTAGAACGTGCCCTGCCCCAGGTCAGACACAAAAGATTCATAGGCACATTTATAGTCCTTATAGTCTCAGCCACAGTCACCTTGGCAACTGCTAGTGTTGCTGTGGCCTCCATTACTGAACCAGTACAAATAGCTACCTTTGCAGATAACTTGGCCAGAAATGTGTCGAACAAGCTTCTCTTACAGCAGGGTATAGATCAAAAGATTCTGGTATGCCCACAAGCCCTCAGGGCTGCCTTAGAATATATAGGGAAGTGACAACATGCACTGGCATTCCAACAGCAATTATACTGTGACTAGGACCATAAGAATATCTGTGTCGCCTCTCTACCTTGGTATCAATCAATACATAGTTGGGATGAAGTGAAACAACACCTGTGGGGAATCGTATATAATAATTTATCAGAAGACATAGGCGACTTAAAACTAAAATTCTAGAATCCCTAAACGTCATATATCTACACGTCCAACAAACAGCCATATGGCAAGATGTGCAAGAACATCTCTCCTGAATAGATACCCACTCCCAAGGGTCACTCCTTGACTGGAAAAGAATGTTATTGATTATACTCATGTTTGTCTTATGTTATTTACTAATTCTAGGATGCAAAGCAGGAATACAAGTCATAACCACTGCACCAGACAAACCTGTTGCTGCACACATCTGTGTTCTTCAGTCAACAAAACCTGATGTGAAAAACAGAAAAGGGGGAGATGTAGAAGATTGGTCAGGGTGGTGGGAGAAATTATAGGAAAAAGAGGCAAACCTTCTTGGAAGGCCGGGAGGTTTTGCGAAAGCTTTGGAAGAGGATTTGGTTGAAGGGAGCTGAATTCTCTCAGGGTAGATAACAAGGAAATGAGAGGGAATTGATCTAGATAAGTTAGTTTGCTTAGGCCTCGGAACCTGGCTTTTAATCATCTAGGCACAGGACTGCTCTCTCTGGAGAGGGTGACTATGTTAATCACCCACAAGTTGTGTTGACTCAAAGCCTTTGTCATTAAATCTGTACTAAATAAATGCCTGCAACACTTGCTTGTCAAGGCTGTGGCTGCTGTGACTCTTCACAGCATCCTCCTCAGTGTCAGTGAATGACCTGGTACCCTAGTCATGGGCCCAGGGAAAAAACCTGTGTCTGTGTATATTTTTTCATTCCTCACTCAGCCAGGGTCTGTGGGTCAGACGTGGCACCAAATGATGTCTAAATAATGTGTTGTTTAAAAAGTCACCATGAGTGAATGAAACATACCACAAATAATGTGTCTCCATCTGATCAGAGGTCCATCTTGCTCCAAGCTCCACCTTGCTCCAAGCTCCATCTGCTCCCAGCTCTATCTTGCTTGGAGCTCCATCTGCTCCGAACTCCATCTTGCTCAGAGTTCCAATCACTCCGAGTTCCATCTTACGCTAAACACCTTTTGCTCTGAGCTACATCTGCTCCAACTTAAACCTTCATAAGGACTTCATCTTGATCAGAGCTCTATCTGCTCTGAGCTCCATCTGCTCTGTGCTCCATCTTGCTCATAGCTCCATCTAATCCGAGCTCCACCTTGCTGGGAGCTCCATGTGATCTGAGATCCATCCTGCTCAGAGTTGCCTCTGCTCTAAGGTCCACATGGCTCCAAGCACCATCTGCTCTGAGCATCACCTACTCAAAACTAAACCTTGACCAGAGCGCCATATTGCTTGGAGCTCCATCTGCTCTGAGTTCTATCCCGGTCGAAGTGCCATCATGCTCGGAACTCCATCTGCTCCAAACTCTATCTCGCTCAGACCTCCATCTTGCTCAAAGTTCCATCTGCTACGAGCTCCCTCTTACTTTTAACTCCATGTGCTCAGAGCTCCAACTGTTGCGAGCTCCATCATACTCCAGGCAACATCTGCTCCAACTTCCATTTTGCTTTTAGCTCCATCTGCTGTGAGCTCCGCCTTACTCGGAGCTCAAATAACTCCAAGCTCCATCTGCTCCAAGCTCCATCTTGCTCAGAGCACCATCTTCTTAGAGATCCAGCTGCTCCAAGTTCCATCTTGTTGAAAGCTCTAAGTGCTCCACGTGTTATACCTTGCTAAGAGATCCAATCACTTTGAGGTCCATCATGTCTTTAACATCATCTTCAACGTGGTCCATCTTGCTTAGAGCTCCATATGCTTCGAGCTCCATCTTGCTGAGTCACATCTGCTCAGAGCTCTGTTTTACTCTGAGCAACATCCAATCACTTCGAGCCCCATTTTGCCCTGAGCACCATCTGCAAGGAGCTACATCTTGCTCTGAGGACCATCTGCTCAAAGAACCAACTTCTTCAGAGCTGCAATCACTTCGAAGTCCATTTTGCCCTGAATGCCATCTGCCCAGAGCTCCATCTTGCTCTGAGGATCATCTGTTTGGAGGTCCATCTTACTGTGAACAACATCTCTGTGTTCCATCTTGCTTGGAGCTCCACCTGTTCTGAGCTCCATCTTGCTTTTAATCACTTTGAGCTCCATCTTGCTCTGAGAACCATCTGCTCAGAGCACCATCTGCTCAGAGCTCTGTCTACTCAGAGCTCCATTTGCACCAAGCTCCATCTTGCCCAGGGCTCCTATCACTCTGACCTTCATCCTGCTCTGAGGACCATCTGCTCCCAGCTCCATCTTGCTTAGAGATCCAGTCCATCTGAGCTCCATCTTGCCCTGAGAACCATCTGCTCAGACATCCATGTTTTTTGGAGCTCCAATCACTTTCTGCTCCATTTTGCCCTAAGCGCCATCTGCTCAGAGATCCATCTTATTTAGAGCTCCAATCACTTTGAGCACTATCTTGCTCTGAGCTCCATCTTACTGTGACCAACATCTTCTCCAAGCTTCATCTTGCTCGGAGCTCCAGCTGCTCTGAGCTCCAGCCTGTTTGGAGCTCCAATCACTCTGAGTTGCATCTTGCCCTGAGCACCATTTGATCAGAAATTCATGTTCTTTGGAGCTCCAATCATTTTGAGCTCCATTTTGCACTGAGCTCCATCTACATTGAGTTACATCTTGTGTGCTCTGAGGACCATCTGCTTAGAGAGGCATCTTCTTTGGAACTCCAATTACTGCGAGGTCCATTTTGCCCTGAGTGCAATTTGCACGGAGCTCCATCTTGCTCTGAGGACCATCTGCTCAGAGCTGCATCTTACTGTGAGCAACACCTCTGAGTCCCATTTTGCTTGGAGTTCCATCTTCTCTGAGCTTCAGCATGCCAGGAGCTCCATCACTCTGAGCTCCATCGTGCTCTGAGCACCATCTTCTCAGAGCGCCATCTTACTCTCTAAGCAACACGTTTTCTGAGCTCCATCAGCTCTGAGTTCCAGCTTCCTTGGAGCTCCAATCATTCTAAGCTCCATGTTGCTCTGAGCACCACCTGCTCAAAGCTAACCAACATGCTTTCTGAGCTCCACCTGCTCCGAGCTCAAGCTTGCTCAGAGCTCCATACACTCTGAGCTCCATCTTGCTCTGAGCACCATCGGCTCAGAGCTTCATCTTACTCTAAGGAACACTTTTCTGAGCTCATTTGTTCTGAGCTCCAGCTTGCTCAGCGCTCCAATCACTCAGCTCCATCTTGCTCTGAGCACCATCTTCTCGGAGCGCCACCTTACTCTCTAAGCAACATGTTTTCTGAGCTCCATCAGCTCTGAGTTCCAGCTTCCTTGGAGCTCCAATGACTCTGAGCTCCATGCTGCTCTGAGCACCACCTATTCAGAGATAAGTAACATGCTTTCTGAGCTCCATCTCTCCAAGCTCCGGCTTGCTCAGAGCACCATCTGATCAGAGCTCCATCTTACTCTAAGGAACATCCTTCTGAGCTCGTTTGCTGAGCTCCAGCTTGCTCAGCGCTCCAATCACTCTGAGCTCCATCATGCTCTGAGCAACATCTTCTCGGAGCGACATCTGCCTCTCTAAGCAACATGTTTTCTGAGCTCCATCACCTCTGATTTCCAGCTTCCTTGGAGTTGCAATCACTCTGATCTTCATGTTGCTCTGAGCACCACCTGCTCACAGCTAAGCAATATGCTTTCTGAGCTCCATCTGCTCAGAGCTCCAGCTTGCTCAGAGCTCCAGTCACTCTGAGCTCCATCTTGTTCTGAGCAGCATCTGCTCAGAGCTTCATCTTACTTTAAGGAACATCTTTTCTGAGCTCGTTTGCTCTGAGCTCCAGCTTGCTCAGCGCTCCAATCACTCTGAGCTCCATCTTGCTCTGAGCACCATCTTCTCGGAGCGCCACCTTACTCTCTAAGCAACATGTTTTCTGAGCTCCATCAGGTCTGAGTTCCAGCTTCCTTGGAGCTCCAATCGCTCCAACCTCCATGTTGTTCTGAGCATCATCTGCTCAGAGCTAAGCAATATGCTTTCTGAGCTCCATCTGCTCCGAGCTCCAGCTTGCTCAGAGCTCCATTCCCTGTGAGCTCCATCTTGCTCTGAGCACCATCTGCTCAGATCATCACCCTACTCTAAGGAACATCTTTTCTGAGCTCGTTTGCTCTGAGCTCCAGCTTGCTCAGTGCTCCAATCACTCTGAGCTCCATGCTGCTCTCAGCACCATCTGTTCAGAGATAAGCAACATGCCTTCTGAGCTCCATCTGCTCCGAGCTCCAGCTTCCTCAGAGCTCCAATCACTCTGAGCTCCATCTATCTCTGAGCACCATCTGCTCAGAGCTTCACCTTACTCTAAGGAACATCTTTTCTGAGCTCGTTTGCTCTGAGCTCCAGCTTGCTCAGCACTCCAATCACTCTGAGCTCCATCTTGCTCTGAGCACCATCTTCTCGGAACTCCATTTTACTCTAAGCAACATCTTTTCCGAGCTCCACCTTGCTTGCAGCTCCAATCACTGTGAGCTCCACATTGCTCGGAGCACCACCTGCTCAGAGATAAGGAACATGCTTTCTGAGCTCCATATGCTCCAAGTTCCACCTTGCTTAGAGCTCCAATGACTCTGAGCTCCATCTTGCTCTGAGCACCATCTTCTCGGAGCGCCATCTTACTCTCTAAGCAACATGTTTTCTGAGCTCCATCAGCTCTGAGTTCCAGCTTCCTTGGAGCTCCAATCACTCTGAGCTCCATGTTGCTCTGAGCACCACCTGCTCAGAGCTAAGCAACATGCTTTCTGAGCTCCATCTGCTCCGAGCTCCAGCTTGCTCAGAGCTCCAATCACTCTGAGCTCCATCTTGCTCTGAGCACCATCTGCTCAGAGCTTCACCTCACTCTAAGGAACATCTTTTCTGAGCTCGTTTGCTCTGAGCTCCAGCTTGCTCAGCGCTCCAATCACTCTGAGCTCCATCTTGCTCTCAGCACCATCTTCTCGGAGTGCCATCTTACTCTCTAAGCAACATGTTTCCCAAGCTCCATCAGCTATGAGTTCCAGCTTCCTTGGAGCTCCAAGTACTCTGAGCTCCACATTGCTGTGAGCACCACCTGCTCAGAGATAAGCAACATGTTTTCTGAGCTCCATCTGCTCCGAGCTCCAGCTTGCTCAGAGCTCCAATCACTCTGGGCTCCATCTTGCTCTGAGCACCATCTGCCCAGAGCTTCATCTTACTCTAAGGAACATCTTTTCTGAGCTCGTTTGCTCTGAGCTCCAGCTTGCTCAGCGCTCCAATCACTCTCAGCTCCATCTTGCTCTCAGCACCATCTTCTCGGAGCGCAATCTTACTCTCTAAGCAACATGTTTTCTGAGCTCCATCAGCTCTGAGTTCCAGCTTCCTTGGAGCTCCAATCACTCTGAGCTTCATGTTGCTCTGAGCACCACCTGCTCAGAGCTAAGCAACATGCTTTCTCAGCTCCATCTCTCCGAGCTCCAGCTTGCTCAGAGCTCCAATCACTCTGAGCTCCATCTTGCTTTGAGCAACATCTGCTCAGAGCTTCACCTCACTCTAAGGAACATCTTTTCTGAGCTCGTTTGCTCTGAGCTCCAGCTTGCTCAGCGCTCCAATCACTCTCAGCTCCATCTTGCTCTCAGCACCATCTTCTCAGAGTGCCATCTTACTCTCTAAGCAACATGTTTTCCAAGCTCCATCAGCTATGAGTTCCAGCTTCCTTGGAGCTCCAAGTACTCTGAGCTCCACATTGCTGTGAGCACCACCTGCTCAGAGATAAGCAACATGTTTTCTGAGCTCCATCTGCACCGAGCTCCAGCTTGCTCAGAGCTCCAATCACTCTGAGCTCCATGCTGCTCTCAGCACCACCTGATCAGAGCTAAGAAACATGCTTTCTGACCTCCTTTGCTCTGAGCTCCAGCTTGCTCAGCGCTCCAATCACTCTCAGCTCCATCTTGCTCTCAGCACCATCTTCTCGGAGCGCCATCTTACTCTCTAAGCAACATGTTTTCTGAGCTCCATCAGCTCTGAGTTCCAACTTCCTTGGAACTCCAAGCACTCAGAGCTCCATGTTGCTCTGAGCACGACCTGCTCACAGCTAAGCAACATGCTTTCTGAGCTCCATATCTCTGAACTCCAGCTTGCTCAGAGCTCCAATCACTCTGAGCTCCATCTTGCTCTGAGCACCATCTGCTCAGAGCTTCATCTTACTCTAAGGAACATCTTTTCTGAGCTCGTTTGCTCTGAGCTCCAGCTTGCTCAGCACTCCAGTCACTCTGAGCTCCATCTTGCTCTGATCACCATCTTCTCGGAACTCCATTTTACTCTAAGCAACATCTTTTCCGAGCTTCACCTTGCTCGCAGCTCCAATCACTGTGTGCTCCACCTTGCTCGGAGCACCACCTGCTCAGAGCTAAGCAACATGCTTTCTGAGCTCCCTATGCTCCGAGCTCCACCTTACTTTGAGCTCCAATGACTCTGAGCTCCAACTTGCTGTGAACACCATCTGCTTGGAGCTCCATTTTACTCTAAGCAACATATTTTCCAAGCTCCAGCTTGCTTGCGGCTCCAATCACTCAGAGCTCCAATGTCTTCAGAACAATGTTTGGAGTGCCAATCACTCTGAGCTCAATCTTGCTCTGAGCATCATCTTCTCTTAGCTCCATCTTACACTGAGAAACACCTGCTGCAAGTTCCATCTTGCTCGGAGCTCCTTCTTGCTCCAAGCTGTATCTCCTCCAATCTTCACCTTGCTCAGAGCTCCATCTGCTCAAAGCTCCTTCTTGTTTGAAGCTCCACTCCAAGCACTATCTTGCTGTGAGCACCATCTGCATAGACATTCATCTTACTCGGAGCTCAATCTAGTCAGAGATCCATCCATCTACTCTGAGCTCCTTCTTGCTGGGATTTCCAATCACTCCAAGCTCCATCTTGCTGGGAGCTCCAATCACTTCCAGCTCCAGTTTGCTCTAAGCACCAACTGGTCAGAGCTCATCTTACTCTGTGCAGCATGTGCTCTGAGCTCCACCTTGCTCAGAGCTGTAATCACTGTGGCCTCCATTTTGCTCTGAGCTCCAACTGAAACTGAGCAACATCTCCTCCAAACCCCATCTTGCTTAGAGCTCCTTTTTCACTCTATCTGCTCTGAGCTGCATCTTGCTCAGAGCTCCAATCACTCACAGCAATGTTCAGAGTGCCAATCACTGAGTTCCCTCTTGTTCTGAGCACCATCTGCTCTGAGTTCCATCTTACACCAGCAACATCTGCTCCAAGTTCCATCTTGATTGGAGCACCTTCTTGCCCAAAGGTCTATCTGATCTGAGCTCCATCTGGTTCAGAGCCCCATCACTCCAAGCTCCATCTTGCTCTGGGCATCATCTGCTTGAAGCTCCATCTGCTCCAAGCTCCATCTTGCTTAGAGCTCCCATCACTCTGAGCTCCATTTGCTCTAAGCTCCATTTTTCTCAGAGTTCCAATCACTTCAAAATCCATCTTGCTCTGAGCATCCTCTGCTCAGATACCCATTTGCTCAGAGCTCCATTTTCTAGCTCCATCTTCCTGAGATCTCCAATCACTTCCAGTTCCATTTTGCTCTGAGCACCATCTGCTTGAAGGTCTCTCTTACTGTGAGGGGCATGTTCTCTGAGCTTCATCTTGCTCTAAGCACCATCTGAAACCTAGCAACATTTCCTCCAAGCTCCATCTTGCTTAGAGCAACTTCTTGCTCACAATTTCATTTGCTCCAAGGTCCATCTTGCTCAGAGATCCATCTGCTCTGTGCTCCATCTTGCTGAGAGCTGCAATCACTTCCAGCTTCATTTTGCTCTGTGCACCATCTGCTCCGACCAACCTGTTTTCTGAGGTACATCTTGCTTGGAGCTGCATCTGCTCCAAGCCCCATTCTCCTCGAAGCTCCAATCACTCCGAGCTCGATCTTGCTCTGAGCACCACCTGCTCAGAGCTCTAATTCTTCAGAGCAATGTTTTTAAGTTCCAATCATTCTGAGCTCCACACTTCTCTAAGCTCCATCTTACACCTAGCAACATCTGCTCCACGTTCCATCTTGTTTGGAGCTCCTTTTTGTTCAGAGCTCTATCTTCTCTGAGCTCTGTCTTGCTTGGACCTCTAATCATTCTGAGCACCATCTGCTCTGAGCTCCATCTAGAACTGAGCAACATCAGCTCTAAGCCCCATCTGCTCAGAGTTCCATTTGCTCTGAGCTCCATCTTGCCCAGAGCTCCAATTACTCCAAGCTCCATCTTGCTCTGAGCACTATCTGCTTGAACCTTCTTCTTTCTTGGAGCTCCAGTCCGCTGAGTTCCATCTTGCTCTGAGCACCATCTGCTTGAGCTCCATCTCCTCTGAGCTCCATCTTGCTAAGAGCACCAATCACTTCAAGCTCCATTTTGTTCTGAGTCCATCTACTCAGAGTTCCATCTTACTGTGAGCAACATTTTCTCGGAGCCTCATGCTGCTCAGAGCTCCATCTGCCCCGAGCTTGGAATTCCAATCACTCTGATCTCCATCTTGCTCTGAGCACCATCTACTTGGAACTCTTGTTACTCTGAGCAACATCTGCTGCAAGTTTCTCAAAGCTGTGTCTGCTTCAAGTTCCATCTTGCACGGAGCTCTAATCACTCTGAGCTCCAACCTGCTGTAAGCACCATCTGCTGTGAGCTCTATCTAAAACTGAGCAACATCTGCATCAAGCTCCATCTTGCTTAGAGCCCTTTATTGCTCAGAATTCCATCTGCTCTGAGCACCATCTTGCTCTGAGCTCCATCTTACACAGAGGAACATCAGCTCTAAGCTCCACCTTGCTTGGAGCTCCTTTTGGTCTGACCTCTATCTGCTCTGGGCTCCAATCACTCCATGCTCCATCATGCTCGGAGCTCCAGCTGCTCCAAGCTCCACCTTGCTCAGGGCTCCAATCACTCTGAGCTCCATCTTTGATTGAGCTCCATCTTGCTCTGAGCACCATCTGCTCTGAGCTCCATTTTTCTCTGAGACCATATGCTTGGAGCTCCATCTTACACTGAGCAACATCTGCTCTGAGCTTCATATTGCTCAGAGTTCCATCTTGCCTGGAGCTCCATCTGCTCTGAGCTCCATCATGCTTGGAGCTCATCTTGCTCAGAAGTCCATCTTGCTTTGAGCACCATCTCTTCCACATGTTTATTGAGGCACTATTACCAATAGGAAAGACATGAAACCAATACATATGCTTATCAATGATACACTGGAAAAAGAAAATATCCTACATATATTCCATAGAATACTACGCAGCCATAAAAAGGTATGAGATCAAGTCCTCTGCATGGACATGGATGAAGCTGGAAGCCATCGTCCTCAGCAAACTAACAGAGGAACAGAAAATCAAACACTTCATGTTCTCACCCATAAGTGGGAGGTGAACAACGAGAACATATTTTAATACTATTACATCCTCTGAAGATGCTCTCTGTTCCCTTAACAAAGGATATTTGTACTTTGTAATTTTTTCTCTCTAAAGGATTGTGGCTTCTCCTGTCTGTGCCAGTTTAGGGTACAGGTTGACTACCTCACCTTGAAATGACCCACTCCATGTCCACACTTGGTTGGTCACTCCTGTGAACTGCTTGTTCACAGACTCTTAACACCTGTGAGTCATATGAGGGGAAGTGACCTCAGATAGTATTGCACCAGGAAAATTACCAACTGAAAGAATTACTGCAACAACATGTATGTCTGCTTATTTCAAAGAACAAACAGGAGTCAGGTGAAGGTAATAACATCTTAAGGTGATGTCAGTAACATCTTAGATGACCAAGAATAATCCTGTGGGCCCCAAGAACATATTACAATATGGACTATGCCAGCAGAAATCTCACCCATCAGACAACAGCCAATGACGCTCTGGCTCAAATCTTAAATGTCCTCTCTTGGTGTATGAAAGCACGTGACCAGCAGGAAGGAAAAACATCAGGGAGACAAAGGCTTTGCTGCATATCTGTGGGCTTCAGTCTCCAGTGAGACACTCAGAGCCTACATCTCCTCTATTACCACTGCTGCTTTTATTGTACAGCACATTTCCATATATGTTTCATTCTATTTTTTGAATTCTGTATTTCATTGTTCTCTCAGTCTAGTTATGAATCATCACACTTTCAATTTCCAAGTATTTACAATATATGAAATGAAAAGTTATTTTTTATATTCAGACTTTCATGGATATTTTTGTTTATTTTTCCTTGCAATACATTTTCTTATCTCCAGAGCATAATCAGATAGTGGCTATATTGAAGTAAAGCTCAATTCATCAGTTGATTAAAGAATCATTGAGCTCTTCATACTGTTAAAAATACTTTTCTAAAATTGTGGTTTCATTATCTTTTATGTATACAAATCCATTTCATATTTTATACATTTTTACAGCAATTCTGATTTGGTTAAATTTTTTAAATATACTATGCTGTAGAATCCTGACAGTGTCTTTTTACATCTATGATCATGAACACATGGCATTCTCATGAACTCTATGAATGTGGCTAATAATATCAGTGGATTTCCTAATGCTGAATCTCACTTGCACTCCTGCCATAAAAGATGTCTGGTCATGCCATAATATACTAATAGGCTGATACAATGGCTTCTAACATTTATAACTTTTACTTTTATATCCTTATGTCCTATTTGTAGTAGTGTGTGTGTCTCAATCCAGTTAATGATCTTATATCCCCTCACATACCCTTCCAAAATTTTGGGGGTATAACTCTTATACCTGCTTTATAACTCTTACACAGTTTAAGTGACACTTATTTACTGAACTTTTTTTAGTGGGGGGATGGAGCCTCACTCTGTTCCCCAGGTTGGAGTGCAATGGCATGATCTCGGCTCACTGCAACCTCTGTATCCCAAGTTGAAGCTATTCTCCTGCCTCAGTCTCCCAAGTAGCTGGGATTACAGGTGCATGCCACCACACCTGGCCAATTTTTGTATTTTTAGTAGATACAGGGTTTCACCATGTTGACCAGGCTGGTCTCGAACTCCTGACCTCAAGTGATCTGCCCGCCTTGGCCTCCCGAAGTGCTGGGACTACAGGCATGAGCCACTGTGCCCGGCCTACTGAATTCTTGTATACTGGAACTTATTTGTGTATAAGAGCTCTCTTTTGATAGGTGTCTCTGTTATTTCTATTATTTCATTCACATTGACCCCTGTTGAGATAGAGATTTTAAACTGATGAACCACCCAACTGTTACTGGGTTCATAATATTGTTAATCACAGTGAAAGTAGGTATTCTTTCAGAAAATCAAGGTGGAAAGCTAAAAAAAAAAAAAAAAAAAAAAAAAGAAAGAAAAAGAAAAAAGAAAAACACACCTACAAGAAAACAAAACAAAACTTATACACTGACCCCCTCCATCCATTAGTGGCATAAACACAGAAAGACAACCAAATGGACCAAATGAGGGAGCAAGATAATCAGACCAAATTACATAAACACATTTTTCAGAAACACACCAAAGGCACCCAGGTTGAGAAACCTGGATATTCAAGTACAAAGGACTGAAGTAAGACCTTTATGTTACACAAGACACAAATATCAACACAAAATAAACTGAACACCTAAGTCTAATCCTGAAACAAAAAAAGCTCCCAAGGGGAAAAAAAAAAAAAAAAGAGTGTCTATTTTGGGGAAACTTGAATCTGTGCATGCCAGTTGCAAAAAGAAAAAATTAGGGAGAATATACCCATAAACAATGCAATGGTTTTACTATCTCTATTTTTTTTTTATTCCCAATGGGACACAGAAATAACTGCTAACAAAAGCAAATATAAATATGTTAGACAAAGGACAACTTTAAAATTCTGAAACAAGGAGAAAACAATGAACTCAAAGAAAAGGCATCTTACAGATTAGGATAAAATTATGGAAAGTCAAGTACCTGAGAGGAGCTGTTATCTAACATATATAAGAAACTAAAGATACTAAGTGGGTAAAAAGATAAAACAACTAAAACCTATATTTATCCAAACAATCTGCTACTGGCATAAAAATAGGAAACCCAATGGACAGAGTGAGGGTGTCCTGTATGCCATCCAAATGTATATACAGTGAACATATTTTTCAAAAGGACACAAAAAGACACAATGGGAAAAGGAAAGTCTGTTCAATAAACGATTTTGAGCAAACTGGATAGCCACATGAAATACAGTGAAATGGGACAAAAATCAATGTAAATTACATTGAAGACCTAAACTCATTCTTGAAACCACTTACTTCCCTTAGGAAACATAGGGTGAATGTGTATTTTAGAAGACTAATCAATGCACACAAGTTGCAAAATGTAAAATATAAAAATAGAAAGAAAAGAAAAATTAGAAGAAAAAACCCATAGACAATGCAATAGCTTGGCAATCTTTTTCACTGTTTTTAATTACACACACAAGTCACCACTAATATATACATATGTGGGACTACAAAAAACATTGGATCTTATGGAGGGAAAAGAAAACAATAAACCAGAATAGAAGGCACCTCACAGACTGGAAGAAAACTATGGAAAATTCTGTCTTTGAAAGGGGTTGTTATAAAATATGTGCAGGAAGCTAACACCACCATGTGGGGGAAAAGCAAATACAGAAACAAAAACAAATGTCGAAGACAAGTCTGGGCAAAGGACCTGAAAAGACATGTCTGAAAAGTAGATGTGAAACTGACTCACAGGTAAAAGAAAAGTTTCTCAAAAGCTCTAATCCTCACGAGAATGTCAAGGAAAACCACACTGAGATACCACTCCCATCCACATAGAATGAATGTTACCTAAAACAAAAATAAAAGTTTGAAAAGGAAACAACTGGTATACACTTGCAGAAGGGGAAACTCTTCTCATACACTATTGGTGTGAATGTCAACTTATATACACACTAGGAAAAACAGCTGGAAGTTCCTCAAACAAAGCAAAAACACTATTTCATCTAGCCATCCCACCATGGGCTATGCATGCACAGCCAATGAAACTCCTATGTGGAAGAGATACCTGCCTTGCCCTGTGTACTGTAGTACTCACAATAGCCAGGATAGGAAATACCCCTACCTGTTCATCTATTGATGAAGGGATGAGGAAACTGCAGTATATATCCAGAACAGAATATTCTTCAACCATAGAAACGAGTGAAATCTAGTCATTTGCAGCCATGTGGAAAAACCTGGGGGACATTATGTTAAATAAAATGAGCCAGACAGCGAAAAGCATATACTGCATAATCTCATGCATGTGGAATCTAAAACACTTGACTGCATAGAAGTACAAAGTTCAACAGTGGTTACCAGAGGCTGGGGAGAAAAGGGGGCCTAGGCAGGAATTGGTAATGGGTACAAAGTTACACTTAGAAAACTGAGATCAACCGTGCCCTTCTCTTCTATAGCAGGATGACTAGGGTTAATATTGTAGCAAATTTTCCAAATAGCTGGAAAGGATTCTGAATATCCTCTCCACAGACAAATAATACCTAGAGGACTTCACAGATGATAAATATTATGATTTGGTCAATATGCTAGGTGTACCTATATCAAAATGGTTCCTGCATCCTCTAGTTATATACATATACTCTAGGGCAATTTCTTTAAAAAAAAAAGTCAACGATGCTAAAATTCACATGGAACCATGAAACACCCTGAATTTCTAAAGCAATCTTGAAAATACAAAGTATGTGGGATGAATCACTGCCATCTATTTGAAATTATATTAAAAAGCTAGTTATCTAAACAATAGATGACTGGCATTAACCAAGAAACCCAAACCAACAGATAGAATGAGGAAGCTCAAATCACAAACCCAAATTCCTGGGTAGAGTACACATTTTGTAAAAGAACACCAAAAGACAGAATGAAGAAGGGAGAATCTGTTTAATTAATTGCTTTGAAAATTGGATATCCCTATGTAAAATAAAATAGGACCCCTATTGTGTAACAGGCACAACAATCAACTCAAAATGAATTAGAGACTCATACACAAAACTTGAAAGCATCAAGTTCCTCCAAAGGAAAGACAAACAATGTGGGTATATTTAGGTCAACGTGGATCTGTGTTCACAGTGTGCCAAAACCAAACAAAAAATACAGGGGGAAACTCATGGGTGATGGATTAGTTTGGTCACAATTTTGATTTTCTTCATCAGTCACCTACATCACAGGAAACCAAGAAAACAGACACATGTGGGACTGCATCACACTCTAGAGTTTGTGCCCAAGCATATTAAAAAAAAATCCATGAAGAAAATAAAAAATCATCCTGAAGTTTACAAGAAAGATTTCAGCAAACATACATCTGATAAAAGGTTGCCTTCAAAATGCCTAAGCAACTAACACCACTTACTAGCAAAAACACAAAACAGAAACTAATAACCAAACAAAATGGGGCAAAAGAACCTGAATAGACATTTCTGCAAAGAAGACATTGAAAACAAGTTTTAAAAACTTGGATAACATCATAAATCATAAGATGTAAATCAAAACAACACACATATCATCCATTATAATTTAAATGGATGTTATCAAAACGATAAAATATATTAAGAGAGACACAAATGCTGGTGTAAGTTTCCAGAGAGGAACTAGTTTGGTAAGAATGTTAATTAGCATACATACTACAGAAATCAGTGTGAGGTTCCTTCAAAAATTAAACCTACAACTACCACTTCATCTAACAATTCTACTACTAAGTATACTTTCAGTGCAAAAGAAATCAGTCCATGTAAGAGATATCTGCCATAGTATGTGGACTGCATCACTATTCGCAATTGCCAAGATAAAGAATAAACTTACCTGCCCATCCACAGGTGAAGGGATAAAGTAACTGTGGTGGATGTACACAAATAGTCTTCAGCCAGAAAAGCAGAATGAAATTTCATCATTTGGAGCCATACTCTTGAACCTGGAGGACATCATGGCAAATGACCTAAACCAGGCAGAGAAAGAAAAACATTGCCACAGCTCACTCATGTAGAATCCAAAATAAAAGGCTTTATTGCGTACGTCTAGAGGGCACAATAGTTACCAGAGGTTGGAGGGAAGAGGGGGCATGGGAAGGGATCAGAAATAGGTAAAAAGTTACACTTAGATGAGAGGAATAAATTGTTCCTCTCTGTTCCACAGCACAGTGACTAGAGATTAACACAACATCACACCTTTTTCACAAAATCTGAAAAAGAAGATTCCAAATGTTTTCACCGCAAAGAAATTAACAACTGTTTGTGATAATAGAAACTCTTGTAAATGCAAGATTCCAAATGTTTCGCCACAAATAAATTAACAACTGTTTGTGATAATACTCTAAATATCCTGATTTTATCATTCCTCTGTGTCTGCATTAACCAAAATGCCCCCATCTAACTCCCCACATTGTACACCTTTACTATATGGCCAACCTTTTAAAAAAATACGTAAACACACAATGCTAAAATTCATGTGGACCACAAAACAGCCTGAATTTCCAAAGCAATTCTGAGAAATCCAAACTACAATGATTGTGTCACACTTCCCAATTTTAAATTTCATTGAAAAGCTAGGGACCCCATTCCACACAGAGCAGTGGAACAGATTAGAGGATCCAGATGTAAACCCACACGCCTAACACCATCTGATCTTCAACAAAATCCACAAAAATAAGCTTTGGAGGATGGACTTCCTCCTCTCAATAGATGGTGCTGGGATAAATGGCTAGCCAGTTGCAGAAGAAAAACAGTGGGGCCCTGTGTCTCACTGTGTACAGAAATTAATTCAAGTAAATGAAATATGTAAATGCCAGACCTCAAACTATGAAAAGCCTGCAAGGGAACCTAGGAAGTACCCTTCTTGACAGAGGATTTGGCAGAACATGAATATGCCTAAATCCCCAAAAGCAAGTGCAACTAAAACAATTATTGACAAGTGGGGCCTAATATACAAGAGTGGCTACACAGCAGAAGAGATTAACAACAGAGTAAATAGCTTACATAATGGGAGAAAATGTTCCCACGTATGCATCTGATGAAGTCTAATATCCAGGATCTACCTCAAACACGTTAAGCAAATAAATCAGCAAAACAAAAACTCAATGAAGAAAGTGCAAGAGGCATGAAAACACACATCTCAAAAGAAGGTTTACAGCAAGCAACAGACAGGATAACATTTTTCTAACTTAGCAATCATCAGAGAAATACAAGCAAAAGGCCCATGAGATAGTATTTCACACCGGTCAGAATGGCAGTTATGACACAGTCCACAAGAATGACTGCCAGTGAGGCAGAGGAGGAGAGGAATGCTGGTTTGCTGTTGGTGGAAATGCAAACTACTTTGGACACCATGGAAAGCAATGTGGGGATTTCTCAAATAACTTTCTTGACATCACTAATACAAAAATGCCCAAGAAAACCACACTAAGATTCTGTCTCTTCCACTCAGAATGACTGCTACCAAAAATAAACAAAACACAAATTTTTGAAGGTGACAGCCAGTGTAGACTTACAGAAGGATAACCTCTTAAACACAATTGGTGGGGGTGTAAATTAGTATACACACTATAAGAAACAGCTAGAGGTTCCTGAAAAAATTCACAGCACAACTACCATGTCAGCAAGCAGCCCCCACCACTGGTTCCACATTTGAAGCAGTTGAAATTCCTAGGTTGAAGAGAGCTACCTGCCTTCCCATGGGTACCAAAGCACTCGTAACTGTGACCAAGGTACAAAATGAACCTATCTTTCCATATGCGGCTGCTGAAATGAAGAAACTGCCATATAGATATATCACAGAATATGTTTCAGCCATAAAGCTTTGGGAAATCCTCATTAGTAGCCACATGAAGAAATCTGGAGAACATCAGATCCAACGAATGAGCCTGGTAGAGAAAGTTCCATGCCACATGATCTCAGGCATGTATACCGAAAAAAGCTTTATCTCCTAGAAGTAGAAAGTTCAATAGGGGTGACCAGAGGCTGCTGGGGAGGTGGAGGGGGTCTGGGAAGGAATCAGTAATGGGTACAAAGTTACTCTGGGATGAGAGTAATCAATTCTGGTCTTCTATTCCACAGGAAGATGACTAGCCTTAACACAAATGTGTCATATATTTCAAAGTAGCTAGAAGAAAAGATTCTGAATGTTGTCATCACTCAAAAAATAATAACTACCTGAGGTGAAGAGATGCGAAATAACCTGATTTTATCATTACTCAACATATACATGTATCAAAATCTTCCTGGTACCCTCTAATTATATACATTTAGCATATGGCAGATAGTAAGGGGAACATCACACACCAGGGCCTATTGTGGGGAGGGGGAAGGGATAGCATTAGGAGATATACCTAATGTAAATGACAAGTTAATGGGTGCAGCACACCAACATGGCATATGTATACATATGTAATAAACCTGCACGTTGTGCACATGTACCCTAGGACTTAAAGTATAATAATAAAACAAAAAGAAATATTTTAAAAATGCCAAAATTTATGTGGAAATGTGAAACACCAAGAATTTCCAAAGCTATCCCTGAGAAATACAAACCATATGGGATGTATCACATTCCCTGAGTTCTAATTAAGTGAAAATCCCTAGTTAACCAACTCATATGTAACTGGCATACACGGAGAAACAGACCAGTGAGCAAAATGAGGGCGCTCAATAATAAACACAAATTCATAAAGACTGAACACATTTTTCAAAACATCACCAAAATGACACAATGGGGAAGAGTTCCAAAACTATATATTCATTTTCAAAATAATAATACTGGACTCTTTTGGTACTAAATACACAATAATCAACTCAAAAGAATTAAAGATTATACACAAAACTTGCAACCATAAAGTTCCTATGAAGACAATCTCAGGTGTGCGTATATTTAGGGCAACTTGGATGTATGCTCATGGTTTGCAAAAAGTAACAAAAATACAAGGGAAAAAATCATTGACAGTGGACAGTTTTGGTAGGGATTATGTTTTTTCTTGATTAGTAACCAACAGCATAGCTAATCAAGAAATTGTACACATGTGGGACCACATCAAACTGAAGAGTTTTTGCCCAACAAAGGAAACAATGGACACAATGAAAAAGCATACTGAAAAATATAAGAGAAGTAGTTTGGGCAAACACACCTTGGATAAGGGGTTATTTTTGAAAATGTACAAGTCAGTAATACTACCAGCTGGCACAAAAACAAACAAACATAAAAATAACCAGACCAAAATTGGGCAAATAACCTGAGAAGATATTTGTGCAAAGAAGACAGGAAACTGACCCAACATTTACAAAAATGTGGCTAACATTACTACTCATGACCAAAATGTAGATCAAAATCACACTCAGATCTTATCTCACTCCAACTAGAAGGAACATTACAAAAATATTAAAATATTTAAAAAGACAATTCCTGGAATCAATTTCCAGAAAGGGGAACTGTTTGTGGAAATGTAAATTAGTACTAACACTATAAAAAAAAAAAGTTGGGGGCCCTGCAAAGAATAGACAAAAAAAAAAAAAAAAGAAATTCCATACCATCTAGCATTCCTACTACTGGGTATATGTTCAACCTACCTGTTCATCCACAGATAAAGAGATCAAGAAACTCTTGTATACATACATGAGGGAATATTCTTGGCCATCAAAATAATGAAACAGTGTCATTTAGAGCACTCCAGAGGAACCTGGAAAACATTATGTTAAATGCAATGAGCTAGGCCTAGAAAGACAAACACTGCATGATATCACTCATGAAATCTTAAGATGTTTATCTTAAAGAAGTAGAAAGCACAATATTGGTTACCAGAGTCTGGGAGATAGAGGGGGAATGGGAAAGGATTGGTTATGGAAACAAAGTTATCTTTACATTAAAGGAATAAATCTGCATTCTCCTCCTCAGCCTGGTGACTGGAGTTAATAATACTATATTTTTCTAAAAAAGCAAGAAGGGAGAATTTTGAGTGTTCTCTCCACAAAAAAAAAAAAAAAAAAAAAAAAAAACCTGTATGAGGGAATAGAGATCCTAAGTACCCTGATTTGATCATTACCCAACCTATCTGTATGAAACTGTACCCTTAACTACGGACCTTTATGTTGTGAAAAAAAGTTAACAGAAATAAATATATATTGCGAAAAATCACAGGGAACCACAAAAGTAATGAATATCTAAAGGAATTCTGAGAAACACAATCAAAGTGAGGACCCACAATCGTCGATATCAAATTAAACTGCTGCCAAGTTGTAGTTATGCAGCAGATATATGTTACTTGCATAAAATCAAATACCTAGAACTGTGGACAAAAACAGGGAGGAGAAAAACACGATCAACACAAATATGGACATAGTCAACTGACTTTGATAAAGAACACCACAATGTGGAAGGCAGAGTCTGCTCAATGAATACTTTTCAGAAAAATGATATCCAGATGTAGAAGTAAGAAATAGGACCCCATTTTACACGATGTATGAAAATCAATCCCCCCTCAAATTGAAAGCCAAAACAAAAGACCATAAGCCACAAAATGTTTTTAACTACAACACAGGTTGAGCATATATTTTGGGTCACTTGAATCTTTGCTCACCTTTGCAAAAGGAAAAGAAACAAACACCCAGGAAGAAAAACCTCATTGACCATGAAATGCTTTGTCATTGATATATAATTTCTTATATGGGTGACCAGAATTACATGCATGGAACGCAAAAAATAAACATCAGACTACATCAACCTGAAAAGTTTCTGCACAGCAAAGCAAACTACTTTCTACATAGAAAAGCATCCTATAGATTAGGCAAACATTTCAGGCAATCATGTAATTCACCAGGAGTTGTCGTCTAACGTGTACACAAAAAACACTACAAGATAGCAAAACAATCCAATTTAATATTTCTCAAAGAACCTAAACAGACAATTCTGCAAAGACATAAAACCAAACAACAGATAAGAGATAAGGTCCTCAAAAAAAAAAAAAAAAGAGATAAGGTCCTCAAAATTATTCATTAGAATACTGTAATTCGAAACCACACGCAGACAATCTCACACTTAATGCCTATTCCTAGAAAACTTATAAAAAACAGGAGGGGCTGGGAACAGTGGCTCAGGCCTGTAATCCCAGCACTTTTGGAGGCCGAGGCTGGCGGATCACCTGAGGTCAGGAGTTTGAGACCAGCCTGACCAATATCGTGAAACCGCGTCTTTACTAAAAATACAAAAATTAGTCAGGTGTGGTGGCAGGCGCCTGTAGTCCCAACTACCCGGGAAGCTGAGACAGGAAAATTGCTTGAAACCGGGAGGCGGAGGTTTCAGTGAGCTGAGATGGCGCCACTGCACTCCAGCCTGGGAGACATAGTAAGACTCCATCTCAAAAACAAAACCAAAAATAGGAATGAGGGCGTGGTTTTGGAGACAGGGGAACTCATACACTGTAGGTGGAAATGAAAATTAGGATACACATCATGAAAAACAGCTAAATAGCTGAAGACTCCTCAAAGAATTGAAACTATAGATGTTCCCTGCCCTAGCGAGGTCTTTCTAAAGGTCCTAAGGCATCAAAAACAACCATAGGCCCCAGTACAGAGGCCCGTGGGGCTCGGAAGGACCCAGGTCCCGCGGTTCACCGCTGCCGTGGCCAGAACCCCACAACATCCCCCAAGTGGACGACTGGGGCCCAGATGCCCAGGAAGAAGTCAGTGCCTGAAAGAAGGGAGTGGCAGGGAAGGAGCAGGGAGGCCTGGAGGGTTCCCGGTGGGGACCAAGCCCCCACCACTTACCGCTGAGACCTGCCTCCTCCTCCACCATCACATGGAAGCCACCACGGTTTCTCCAAAGCTCACTCTAACCACGCCGCCGCTAGCGCCTCGCAGGAAGCGCAGTCTAGGCTTCCGTAGGCGCACGCACGCTGGCAGCGACCCTCCAGCCAGGCTGAAGCACCACCCCCTCTTAAAGGGGCCGCAGCTGGGACTGGCCAGAAGCGGCTTCGGCTTGCGGGACAGGCTGATCCTCTGCCCAGCCCCAGGGGTGGACGAAAGGACCCCAGTCTCTCATCCTCCCCAGTTCTAAGGCCCTAGAGGTCACAGGAGCGCTCCCTGTGACCCCGGCCCCGACATAGGCTCCCATTGCTTGAGGAGTGCGCGGGATTTGCCCCTGCCCTCTTCTGGACCTCAGCTTCACCATCAGCAAAGGAAGCGGCCTGGCCAGAGCTCTGAGGTCCCTCAAGCTTCGAGCCTCAGGATCCAGGGTGGGCTCCCCTGCCCCTCTGCAGAGGGGGCCCAGAGAACCACAGAAAGCTGAGAACTGGAGGGACAGTCCGGAGGGCAGCAGGGCCTCCCCGCCTCACTGCGTTCATCCTGTGGGAGCCTGGGGTCTCACTAGGGCCTAGACACCCCACCGGTGGCCTCACCAGGGCTGCCTGGATCACCGGACTCCACGGGCGGCAGGCAGGAGCCCTGGGGTTTAGCGCTGCCCCCACCTCAACTCCATTCTGCGTCAGTGCCCTCGAGGGGCCCTTCGGAGTGGACCCAGGCCTCCCCTTTCCGGGGAATGGGACCTGCATCGGTCTCCATGACACCCACGGGAGGGGCCGTGCCGACCTCTCCAGGGTATCTGGGGGTGAGGCGAGGAATCCTGGCCACCTCTTGAAGCTCGCTGAGCCGCCCACCCCAGAGAGCTCGCAGAGAGCCCACACATTTTCAAACTTTCATTTCCGTTTTCTCCCCCCACCCCCCAAAAATGAAAGACGTGTGTCGCTTCGTCGCCTGTACATCATCCTTTCCCCAGGGCCACGGTGTGGATCCAGCCCGCTAGCTGCCTCAAGGGCCTGGGCGCCTGGCGGTCAGCATGCAGCCCGGGGCCTGCCCAGGTGAGGTCTGCGGACATCACAGCGCCGAGGTCCCTCCTGGCTGGGGCACAGGGGATGCTGTGGGTGCTGGCTGTGAGCTCCTGGAAGGTGGAGCTGGAGGGTGCCCCAGGCTCTGGCTGCAGAGCTCTTGATGTCATGCCCAGCGCCCTCCATCCACTGCCTCTGGGCAATGCTCCAGAGCCCCAGCTGGGGCAAGAAGTCTATCGCTTCGTCCTTTATTCGTTGGAAAAATTCAAAAGCACATCATGATCCCTGGAACAATCACTGTTTACAGGTGGTGGCTCGCGCCTGTAATCCCAGCACTTTGGGAGGCCGAGGCGGGCGGATCAGAAGGTCAGGAGATTGAGACCATCTGGCTAACACGGTGAAACCCTGTCTCTACTAAAAATACAAAAATTAACCGGGCGTGGTGGTGGGCGCCTGTAATTCCAGCTACTCTGGAGACTGAGGCAGGAGAATGGCATGAGCTCGGGAGGCGGACCTTGCAGTGAGCCCAGATAGCACCATGGCACTCCAGCCTTGGGCGACAGAGCGAAACTCCGTCTCAAAAAAAATAAAATAAAATAAAATAGGATTGTAAATGCCACACTGAAATAAGTTTTTATAAAAATGGTAGTCAATGGAAAACAGGTTCAGAAGACAGGAGAGATAGGGAAAATAAGTAAGTTATCTGACTGAAACAGAATTAGAAATTAGCAACAGAAAGAAATATTGAACATCCATGATTTGGCTCTCTGTTTGTCTGTTACTGGTGTATAAGAATGCTTGTGATTTTTGCACATTAATTTTGTATCCTGAGACTTTGCCGAAGTTGCTTATCAGCTTAAGGAGATTTTGGGCTGAGACACTGGCCATCAGAGAAATGCAAATCAAAACCACAATGAGATACCATCTCACACCAGTTAGAATGGCAATCATTAAAAAGTCAGGAAACAACAGGTGCTGGAGAGGATGTGGAGAAATAGGAACACTTTTACACTGTTGGTGGGATTGTAAACTAGTTCAATCATTATGGAAAACAGTATGGCGATTCCTCAAGGATCTAGAACTAGATGTACCATATGACCCAGCCATTCCACTACTGGGTATATACCCAAAGGATTATAAATCATGCTGCTATAAAGACACATGCACACGTATGTTTAATGCAGCACTATTCACAATAGCAAAGACTTGGAATCAACCCAAATGTCCATCAGTGACAGACTGGATTAAGAAAATGTGGCACATATACACCATGGAATACTATGCAGCCATAAAAAAGGATGAATTTGCATCCTTTGTAGGGACATGGATGCAGCTGGAAACCATCATTCTTAGCAAACTATCACAAGAACAAAAAGCCAAACACTGCATATTCTCACTCATAGGTGGGAACTGAACAATGACATCACTTGGACTCGGGAAGGGGAACATCACACATCGGGGCCTATCATGGGGAGGGGGGAGAGGGGAGGGATTGCATTCGGAGTTATACCTGATATACATGATGAATTGATGGGTGCTGACAAGTTGATGGGTGCAGCACACCAACATGGCACAAGTATACATATGTAACAAACCTGCACGTTATGCACATGTACCCTAGAACTTAAAGTATAATAATAAAAAAAAAGAAATATTGAACATCTGAAAATATGTGAAATTTCGACAAGCCACCTCTAAATCATTGGATCAAAAATAAAATCACAAGATAAATTGGAAAATATTTTGAGCTGCACTGTAGTCTGCGTAAGAGACAGAGACCCTATTTCAAAGAGAACAAAGCAAAACAAACCTCAAAAAGCTATAAAATTAAATGCCAACTTTCTGCTCTCCCCAAACCTCCATGGCTCTCCATGCTCTCAGAGTCAAGCCCATTCTTCTCACTTTGGGCTCCAGGATCTAGGTAACCTGACCAGGGCAGACCCTATCACCATCTCCTCCTCTGCATGCAGCCTGGGGCCTGCATCTTGAGGGCTGTCTAGTCTAGGGGAGAATTTCTATTTCCCTACCTGCTCTGAAAGGCATTAAAAAAGGACTAAATCATTTTAATCCAACAAATCAGTCACAAGAGGAAAAGTATTATCTAACTTCACATAGAGGAGGTCCCTAGAGGGTCTAATTCACAGAGGCAGAGGGTAGAACCATGGACACTGAGGTTGAGGACAGGTTGCAGAGTTCATGTTGGAGGAGAACAGGGCTTCCATTTCACAGGATGAAAAGTTCTGCGGATGGATCACAGGGATGGTTACACAAGGATGTGAAAGCATTTAATGCCACTGAACTTAAGAAGGAGTACAAGGACAAATGTTGTCATGTATATTTTACCACATATAGGTGGTAAAATATTTTGTTGGGTGTTTTTAGGTGTGCGGTACCAGGAAGGGCCCTTTGACCATGCATTCTGTCCCATGGCAGGTGTGGAGGGCCCTGTGACACTCATGTTTAATTATGTGCACTGCCCGGCCTTCAAAATGCTCTTCCCAGCCTCCCTGCAGCCACGCAGACCTCTGTCTAGAAGACTCTTGGGAGTTTGTGAGAAGAAAGCACTAGGTATTCAGTGACATCCTTCTCCCACCACACTTCCTGGTTTTAATGTATCTGTCTCACCCCCACCAGCAGTGGTCAGTGGCCGACTGGCAGTGGATGCTGAAGACAGACCTTGGGACTGGCATTGTCCTTCCTGGGGAAGCAGCCCTCACCTCCTCCAAACTGAGCTTGGTTTCTATTGAGGAAGGTGCTACTGACATTATGTCTGCGTGACGCAAACTCTCCCAGCCCTATTGACACAGCCGGGACACCTGGGACCCAGTGCTCCGTTACAGAACATTGTAAGATGCCAGTGAATTTCATTCCATCGCATGCAGAGGATGACTTCATGGGCATGAATTGTCAGCTGTTACTTTTATGTGAGCATCACCAGCCACCATGACAATTTCCACACTGAAGCCAACTCTAATTTGAAGTTCCCACAGAAGATAAGGTGACTTTGGGCTAAGCAAGAACAGTTGACATCATGCCTGTCACACAACAGTTAAATGCTGGCAAACACAAAGAGTAAGGGAACATTATGGGAGAGGCATTTCAAGTTGAGAAAATCATTTTTTCCCCTAAGAACTGGGAAACACAAAACAAAGCAAACCACAGATCCATTCTTATATTTTATCAGAATACCTCAATCCATTTAAAAGAAGGTGCCACTGAGGACAGCACTAGATCATTGTCAGCTTCTTCCCAGTGTTTGAGATGGAGAGAGAAACATCCACATGCAGAGAGGCACCAGCTGACCATGGGCAACCACCTGCCCAGCTCACAGGCCCCCACTCCTGACCATGGACACCTGCCCAGCTCACAGGCCTCCTCTCCTGACCATGGATGCCTGCCCAGCTCACAGACCTCCTCTCCTGACCATGGGCACCCACCCGGCTCACAGGGCCTGTCTCCCTCCTGTATCCATCCCTTCCAGGAGGTAACAAGAACTCATTGCTCATGAAGATAAGCAAACCTGGCACAAATAAGCAGCTCCCTCACCTCACAGGGAGGGTTCAGAATTGGCCCAGAAAGAAGTGACCAGGATCTGAAGCACAGTGCTGAGACCAGAATTAAGAGAGTCAACACTTTGTCCCAGATCTGTCTCATGGGACAGCAGCAGCATCATGTTGGGGAAGAGTAGCCACTCCCACACAGACAGGGTCAAAGCTTATTCCAAGAAGGTCTAGGGAGCAGGTGTTTTAGCCTTTGTGGGACAGGAGGTAAAAATGAGTATAGGTGGCAGGAGAGAAAGCAAAGATAACACTGAAAGCTTTAGACATGGACGTTTATGTAGCTGTCATATAATTTTCATCTCATGAAGTCTTCTCCTTCCAATTATTTTTTCAAATATTTTGAGATATAAAACTATCCTCAGTTCACAGACACTACAAGGACAGTTGGTGGGCTACAGTTTGCTGATCCTGGCATGAAAAGTGGGTGCAGAGCAGAGCAGGTCTGGAGAGAGGGATGTGGGCTTGGGCCAGGCCTCTGGAAAGTCTGCCCGCTGCCAGCCTCAGGTGCTGTGCTGCCTTACGCTCACCCTGGAAGGTGCCGGCACCAGTAGATGCTGCCAGCACACTTGGGCCTGTAGTGATTGTTGCATATCGATCAGTCTCTTCTGTCATAAATTACTCTCAGAAATTTTCTTTTCTTGGCCAGTCATGGTTGCTCACACCTGTAATCCCAGCACTTTGAGAGGCCGAGGTGGGTGGATTGTCTGATGTCGAGAGTTCAAGACCTGACCAACAGGGTGAGACTCTGTCTCTACTAAAAATACAAAAATTAGTCGGGGTTGGTGGTGCGTGCTTTTAATCCCAGCTACTTGGGAGGCTTAGGCAGGAAAATCACTTGAACCCTGAGGCAGAAGTTGCAGTGAACAGAGATCATGCCACTGCACTCCAGCCTGGGCAATAAGAGTGAAACTCCATCTCGAAAAAAAATTCTTTTCTTGATGCAAGCCCCAGTTAAACACTAACAGGATTGATTAAAACCATGGCAGCTGCCTGATCTTTATGGAGTGTATGTCCTTGCCCTTATTCTCAGGAGGGATCCACACAGAGAAAAACTCAAGGCAGGGTTCCAGCCCAGTGCCCAGATGGCACCCATTGCAGAAGGCAGACATTCACCTGCAGAAAAAGGTCCCTTCTATGTTTATGATGGAGAGCTCCAATGGACAGAGACACGCAGGTTATGCTCAGCTGGTCTGCAAGTGTGTCCTCATGGATAATTCCATAAAATTGTTTCTTAGGGCAAAGTTGTGCTGGGCTTGAGCTGGGTTCTGCCACTCAGTGTTATCAGAATTTATTCCTCCAGGCATGGAGATGAGTGGAAAGAAGAAGAGAAACACTAGGGGTTCAGGTTCCCAGATAACTGCCTATTTTAGACCCAAATGCTTCTTCATTTCTTTTTTTTAATAAGTGTGTGTTGTGTATATTTAAAGTATATAACATGATGCAATGGGGTACAGATAGACAGTAAAAAGGTTACCATGTTGAACCAAAGTACATATGCATTATCTTACCTCGTTACTCATTTTGTTTGTTTGATTTCATGACAAGGTGGCTGCATTAGTCTGTTTTGACACTGATATAAAGGTAATAATTGAGACTGGGTAATTTATAAACAAAGGTTTATTGACTTACAGTTTTGCATGGCTGGTGAGGCCTCAGGAAACTTACAATCATGATGGAAGCTGATGAGGAAGTAAAGACCATTTCATATGTGAGCAGGAAAGACAGAGATAGCAAGGGCAGGGAAAACTTCCTTATACAACCACTGGATCTCATGAGAACTCACTCACTATCACAAGAACAGCACATGGGAAACAGCCACTTAGTCCAATCACTTCCCACCAGGTCCCTCCCTGAACATCTGGAAATTACAATTCAAGGTGAGGTCTGGGTGGAGACACATAACCTAACCACACCAGTGGCTAGAATATACTCAGCAGGAATGCCAAATTCTTCCTTCTCCATAGTCCTCATGTTGTACATGAGATCTCTAGAAACCTACACATTAGCTACATCTCCCCATTCCCCTCACTCACCACACCACTGTAACCACTGTTTTGTTCTCTTTGTATATTTGATTTAAAACATTTATTTAGATTCCACATGTGAGATTTTGCAATGTGTTTCTTTCTGTGTCTGACTTATTTCACTCAGCAGAAGGATGTTCTGTAGGTTCATTCATGCTGTGGCAAAATGACAAGATCTCATTCCTTTTTAGGGCTAAATATATTCCATGGTGTGTACGTACAACAATTTTTTTAGCCATTTGTCTGCCAATAGACACTTAGGGTTTTTTTCCCGCAAAATCTTGGGTGTTGTGAACAGTGCTGCAATAAACATGTGTGTGCATACATCTCTTTGAGATACTGGTTTCATGGATTTTGAATCTATATCCAGCAGAGAAATTGCTGAGTCATATGGTGGTTCTTATTTTGAATTTTTTGATGAAACTTATACTGTTTTTCATAATTACTGTACCAATCTACATTTCCACCAGTTGTGTACAAGAGAGAAAACTAAAAGCTTTTCCACCAAGATCTGCTATGAGACAGGGATGCCCACTCTCACCACTTCTGTTCAACACAACATGGAAGTCCTAGCTATGGCAATCAAACAAGAAAAAGCAATAAAAAGAATCCACAGAAAGGAGGAAGTAACATTTCCTCCATTTGTAGAGAACATGATCCTATGTGTAAAACACCCCAGAGTTTCACAAAGTGAAACCAGTGTTAGAACTAATAGATGAATCCAGTTAAGTTGTAGGATATATAAATAATAACCAACTGAAAAAGAAATCAAGAAAACAATCCCATTTACAACAGCATATAAAAAAATAAAGTGCCAAGGAATAAATTTAACCAAAGAGGTGAAAGATCTGTATGCTGAAAGCTAAGAAACATTGATGACAGAAATTTGAAGAAGACACAAATAAATGCTAGGATCTTGTGTTCGTGACTTGAAATGATTAATATTGCAAAAATGTCCTCACTGCCCAAGGCAATGAACAGACTCAATTCAACCCCTATCAAAATCCTAGGGACATTATTTATAGAAATAGAAAAAAATTCTACAATGCATATAGAATATAATAGACTCCAAATAGACAAAACAAGAATGAGAAAGAAAACCAAACTTGGAGGTATCACACTTTCTGATTTAAAGTTATATTACAAAGCTATAGTAATCAAAACAGTACAGTATTTTCATAAAAACAGACTCATATACCAGTGAAAGAGAATGAGAGCCCAGGAATAAATCCAAACATGGATGGTACACTAATTTTTGACAAGAGCACTAAGAGGACACAATGGAGAAAAGCCAGTCTCTTCAACAAATCATACTGGGAAAACTGGATTTCCTTGTGAAAAAGAATGAAATCAGACGCTTATCTCACACCAAACACAAAAATCAATTCAAAATGGTTTAAAGACCTTGACGTAAAACCTGAAACCATGAAACTCCAAGAAGAAAACAGTTGCTAAAAGCTCTTTAACATTGGCCTTGGCAGTGATTCTTGGATGTCACATCAAAAACTCAGGCTACGAAAGCAATAAATAAATAAATAAATAAATGGGACTACATCATACTAAAAAACTTCTGCAAAGCAAGGGAAATAATCAACAAAATAAAATGGCAGCCCATAGACTGGGAAGCCATACACCTGATAAAGGTCTGTATGAGTTAATTCTCGCATTGCTTTAAAAAAAAAAAGCCTGATGACTGGGTAATTTATAAAGAAAAGGGGTTTAATTGTCTCATGGTTCTGCAGGCTATACAGGAAGCATGGTGCTGACATCCACTCAGCTTCTGAGTAGGCTTCAGGAAACTTACAGTCATGTCAGAAGGTCAACAGGGAGCTAGCACATGGCATGGCTGGAGCAGGAGAAAAACCAGCACGTGTCATGGCTGGAGCAGTGCTGGCATCTGCTCAGCTTCTGGGTAGGCCCCAGGAATCTTACAGTCATGGAGGAAGGCCAACAGGGAGCCAACACATGGCATGTCTGGAGCAGGAGAAAGAGGCAGGGGGAGATGCCACACATGTTTAAACAACCAGATCTCATGATAACTCACTCACTGGCCATAACCAGAGCACTGAGGAATTATATTACCCATTCATGAGAGCTCTGCCCCCATGATCTAATCACCTCCAACACTGGGGATTACAATTTGACATGAGATTTGGGTGGGACTCAGAGCCAAATCATATCAAGGGTTAATATCCACAATGTATAAATAACTCATACAACTCAATAGTAGAAAAACAACCCCATTAAAAAATGAGCAAAAGATCTGAATAGCCATTTTCTCCCAAGAAGATATAAAAATGTCCAACAGGTATAGGAAGAGGTGTTCAACATCACTGGCCTTCAGAGAGTTCCGAATCAAAACCACTGTGAGATATGACCTCACATCCGTTGGAAGGGCTGTTATCCAGAAGTCAAAAGATAGCAAACACTGGCTGAACGCTTTTCTTCTGCTATAACAAATGATACAAACATACTCCTTCCTTTTCTGTTTTTGTTGTTGGGTACACAAAGATCAAAGCATTCCAAAGTGGGAACATACACCTCTACTTACCGCTGATAGAACTGACATGACTTCCTGATGATCAAGAACACACAGCTAGGCTTTTTGTGTGTATTATTATGGGTAACTGTGAGGTTTCAAAAGAGGATAATGCATTTAAAAATGCAATAACAAGGTTCTTGCAATGCATAAAACAACTTTCTTTGTAGGATTTTCCAACTGACTGTGAAGCCCCTGCTGCCACCATGAAGTCGTCTTTACTCTGGAGACAACCCTGGAGTGGGTTTCAAATCTGAACCCAGCTGGGCTCCTAAGGAGTGCCCCAATGTGTACTGCTTTGCAACATGAGACAACAACAACGCTTGTGATTTTAGGTGGAACATAAAACCCAATTTCATAATATGCCAAAATGAATGAAGAACAAGGGAAAATCACTTAGGACACCGGGGAATGGGTGGGGCTCCTGGGGAGTGTCTAGTCAAGGCAGACAAAGGCAAATTATGTCCCAGAGACTAACCACACTGGAGTAGGAACGACCCTCAAGCATTTCACCTTTACTTGATGTTATTTGGAAATATGAAAATTTATTTGTGTTTCTTATTTGCTGCTTAAACCACATAAACAAAATTTCAAAATTGCTTTCTTCTTTAAAATGGAAAGTGCTTCTTTTCCCAAAGAACAAGGGTGATTATAGAACAATCCAGGAAGTGATAAAAATTCACACTAATTTAAAAATCAAGAGATTATTTCAGCATGGGGTGACATAACTTACTCCGAGGTTGCTTTCGCTAATGCAAACATGTAGAGCATATCCTCCATGAGAGAAGCAAGGCATTAGACTTAGTTGTCAAAGGTCCTCTTGGCTTTTCCAGATGGATTTTGTAAAATGCTCAAGGGAAGAAATCACGTCTTCCCCATCTTCAGATCCTCAGTGCCGAGTACATTGACAGAAGCTTTGCATGTTAGATGAGACCAAGACATTTTTGGTGAGTGAATGAATTAGTATTGTGTCACCCAGAAGGGGAAACTTGATGTGCATACATTTTTTTTGTTGTAATAATCTTTTATACAAGAGTTTTAATATTATTTATTTATTTATCTATTTATTTTTTTGAGACAGAGTCTCACCCCGTCACCTAGGCTACAGTGCAATGGCACAATCTCGACTTACTGCAACCTCCACCTCCTGGGTTCAAGCAATTCTCCTGCCTCAGCCACCTGAGTAGCTGGGATTACAGACATGTGTCACCATGGCTGGCTAATTTTTTTGTATCTTTTAGTAGAGACAGAGTTTCACCATGAAGGTCCGGCTGGTTTCGAACTCCTGGCCTCGTGATCTGCCCACCTTGGCCTCCCAAACTTCTGGGATTACAGGCGTTAGCCACTGCATCCAGCCCAATATGAATTATTTCATTTGAATCTTTGCAAAAACTTGCAAGGTGTGGCATATTTTCACACCCCTGTTACAGGCAGAGAGACCGATGCAGAGCAGAGGGAAGTAGCTTGCCCAGGAGTCTTCTGCTCACTGCTGACCATGACGGCACCTCCCTCCTCTGGGCTGTGGAATGAAACCACAGGCTCTCCCCAGCCTTGGCTCCATTATGTTACTGCCAGGCTGGCATGCTGTCACTTCCAGGGAGCACTCTGGCTCAGGCACACTTGGAGGTGTAGACTTAGTCTCGGTAGGTCTTGGCTTTCTATTGAGCAACATACAGTATTCTGATAGTAATACAATTTAAAATCTATTTTAAAATAAGAAATAGATTTTATTTACTTTCCAATTGTCAATTAAAATATAACCATATCACATAAAATTTCAAAAGCCCAGAAAAGAAGAGCTCGAATCTCATTATTAGAACACAAGTACACGAATATTTTGGCTCAGTTTCTTCTAGCTTTGTTTTTCTATGCCTATATTTTACATAGTCACAAATGCTATAAAGGGCATTTCCTATGTTGTATACAATGAGGACCCCAGATCTTAAGGCCTGGACCATATTCTAGTGAGTGGAGGTCCTCAATAGAGTTGCATTAACCCTACTTTAAGACTTTCAAAGAGTTTTTGAATAGTTTTTATTAGAAATGGGATTTTGATTAACATATTTTATGTATAATGACTTTCCATACTGAGGATTTTTTTCTTAGGTGAGATTCCTCTGTGTGGATTTAACACGTAAAGGACATAAGTATTTCTATAGCTTTTGCCATTTGTTGTTGGGTAGTTTTCCTATTGCAATTGTCAGCCCACTGTAATTACAGCCCGTGCATATTAAGAATACGCAGTTTCCCTGTACCCTTGCTTAGAGAACAGCCTGTGATGTCTTAAAAAATGTTCCAACCCAGTCCACTGAAAATTGATGTCATCTGTAATCCCAGCACTTTGGAAGGGCGAGGCCCATGGTTTACCTGAAGTCCGGAGTTCAAGACCAGCCTGGCCAACATGGCAAAACTCCATCTCTACTAAAAATACAAAAAATTAGCTGGATGTGGTAGCACACACCTGTAGTCCCAGCTACTTGGGAGGCTGAGGCAGGAGAATTGCTTGAACCCAGGAGACAGAGGTTACAGTGAGCCAAGATCATGCCATTGCACTCTAGCCCGGGTGAGAGAGTGAGACTCTGTCTCAAAAATAAATAAATAAATAAATAAATAAAAAATGGATGTCAAAGTTAGGATTCAGATTCTCTCTTTACTGCTTGACTTGGAATGCTGGGTTTTAACAAAAAGCTCGAGTGTCTGCAAAGAGACAAAAATAGGGACTTTTGCCTTGGGGGTGGTAGTGGGGCCCTGTGGGCAGTGTTGCCCACATCTCTCTGGAGCTGACCCAACCTGGTGCTGCCCTGCACTGGACCCAAGGGCCATCCCCATAACCACCGTGCTCTTCAGACTGCAGCAGCTTCTAGAAGGACACTCCTGCCCTGCGTGTTGGACAGACAGGAGGGTCACTGTCAGCCTGGTCACAGCTGAACTCTGCACTCAAGGACTCAGTCCCCACAGAGCCTGGCTTCCCAAAGTCAGAATACATGGAAACTACAAATGCTTTGCTTTAAGTCGACACTGAGTGTGAACTGGCTGTCTGCCTGTGTGGGTTGGACACTTCCCTGTTCAGGATGAAAGCCCTGTTCTGGCTATGGGAGCCTGTGCCTCCTTGGTGTGGGTGGGGTGTCCACTGGTGTCCATGTAGGGGGCACGCAGGGATCTTCAGCTTGTCCCAGGGCTCCAGAAAGAGGCAGCTGCAGATAATTCTCCCAAAAAGGCAGCAAAAGGTATCTGCTTTTCTTATGAGAATTACAGGGAAAACTCCCTGCACTTGCAGCAAATGACAAATGGCGACAGGCCTCCACATCTCACATCCAGTGGCCCTGGCCATCACGCAGTGATGCGCTGTCTGCAGAAGCTGCCCAGGGCCACACCAAGCCCCTTCCCTTTGCTTCTGTGCTTCCCTTGGCACCTTCTTTCTGCTTCTTTTTAAATTGCTCCCTTATTTCCTGCAGGTCTGGACTCAGGGAGACCAGGGCTCAAATTCGGGCTTCAACAATAACATTTTCCTCCAACTTTGGAAATGCCCCAGGCTGCACTTTCCTCACCTGTGAGATGACTGTGCAAAAGCACCCACGTCTAGAAACTCTGAGAAGATCAGGTATGTGCGCACCTCAGTAGGCTCAGGATGCTACCTGGCAGGGGTGGCCCTCAGTAAGTGTGAGCACTGCAGTGTGCCCAGGATGGTGCCCAGCAGGGGTGGCCCCTCACTATGTGTGAGCACCCCATGCTCCAGTGCTTCCTCTTGCCAATCCCCTTACTCCTAGCCTCAGCTGCACCTGTCCTCTTCCAGGATGCTTCTGTCAGACGCCAATCTGAATGTTTAATTTTTGTTATTACTATTAAATGGCTTTGGTCTCCTAGCTAACAAATACCATCTTGCTAGTACAGTGGGGTTCTTGCTTGTGCTATTGGTTATCTAACACACAGAATCGTTTTGCATACACAGGTGGAAGAGACATCTTTGAGCAGCTGGTGGAACTGGCACATTTGAGAGCTGAGCTTTTGGGAAGATTTTGCGATCTCTTAAATCAAGTGTAACCTAAAGCCACTTCCCTACATATTTTAAATTCAACCTACAGGTTCTTTTACTTTGAGAATTATAACAAATAGAGGTGTAAACAGATACTGTAGCCTACTCTTGCACCAGTCACCAAGTTTTGGCCAGTCAAAGGTGGCCAACTGTTCAAATCATGCTCAAATAACACAAATGTCAAGAAGTAACCAATCCAGCTGTTTCTGCACCTCATTTCCATTTTCTTTGCATCTCTTTCCTTTTTCTGTCCTAAATATTCTTCCACCAGGAGGCTGCAGTGGAGTCTCTCTGAGCCTATTCTGGCTTGGGAGGCTGCCTAATTTGTGAATCGTTCATTGCTCAGTAAACTCTGTTAAACTTAATTCTGCTCAACTTTTTCTTTTAACAGATGCATTTGTATGCAATTCACATCAGAGACGTGTTTGTCCCACACTGGCTGGTAATGAGGACCCCTTATCCTTAGCGTGTGGGTGGAAGCAAACAGCAGGTCTTCGTTGCACCACTTACCTAAGGCCTTGGGTTTTCAGGGATGATGATACTTCCTAGTATGTGGATGCCTTTTTTGTTGTTGTTCTCAAGGACAATCTTCAACTAATTGCATGTAATTTCATAGCTGCCTTGAGGAAGCACATCAGCACAAGCAAACATAGTCACTGCTGTCCTTCCAGTGTCCTGTAATAACTTTAATATGTACATGCAATTGCAGCCTGACAGGGCTCTGGGAGATGTGATCCCATAGTTAGAAATGGGGAATCACTAACAACTGTGGGAAATTCTCCAAGACATCAGAATTTTAGAGAGGTAAGAAAACAAAGTGATGTTTTAATTCTGTTTAAAATCAGTATGCACATCACTGAACATTGAAAAGTTGAACACTGAAAAGTGATAATATGAAGACTAAAGGGACCTGCGATGAGGATACATGAGGAAAAAAGTTTGTATTTCTACTTCCAAATAAGAAAGTTGAAGGGCTATTTTCTAGAACGAAAGAGAGCTGAACTCAGGGATCTCAACGTTTTGAGAAATGTAATTAATTACTTTTTTTAAACTTAACTTATTTTTCAAATAATCACAAACTTACAAAGTTGGAAGTACAGTATAAAGAACTTTTAATTGTTGAAAACAAAACTGAGTTGCCAACCTGATGCTATCCCTCCAGAAACCTTAATGCCCAACCATTAAAGCACAAGCTGCAAGTGCCTGTGTGGCCATAATGCTTAGACCCATTAAAACCAGGGAAAAGGCCGGGCGTGGTGGCTCAAGCCTGTAATCCCAGCACTTTGGGAGGCTGAGATGGGCGGATCACGAGGTCAGGAGATCGAGACCATCCTGGCTAACATGGTGAAACCCCGTCTCTACTAAAAATACAAAAAAAAAAAACTAGCCGGGCGATGTGGCGGGCGCCTGTAGTCCCAGCTACTCAGGAGGCTGAGGCAGGAGAATGGTGTGAACCCGGGAGGTGGAGCTTGCAGTGAGCTGAGATCCAGCCACTGCACTCCAGCCTGGGCGGCACAGCGAGACTCCGTCTCAAAAAAAAAAAAAAAAAAAAAACAGGGAAAAATCCACGGATTCATCACTTCCATCTAATCCACAGACCCACTAATAGTTTTTCCAATTACCTTAGTAATATCATTTCTAGAAAAATAATCCAGTTGAGAATTAACCTTGGATTTGCCATTTTTCCTTTAGTCTCTCCTTTGGTCTGAAACTGTTTATCTGTCTTTGATTTCTATGACTTTAACACTTTTGAAGATTATAGGCTAGTTATCTTGTAGGATGTTCTCAACTTAGATTGGTTTAACGCTTCCTCATGTTTCGATTCTGGTTATAAACAGTGATGCTGTGTTCTTACTGCATCCTATCAGGTGCACACAATTTGCATGTATCTCCTTACTACTGATGTTTATTTTGATTGCAGCCATGCATCACTTAATGATGGGGATACATTCTGAGAAATACATTCTTCAGCAATTTTGTCATTGTGACAACATTATAATGTTGTATTAGGCTGTTCTTGCACAGCTATGAAGAAATACCTGAGACTGGGTAATTTATAAGAAAAGACATTTAATTGGCTCAGGGTTCTGCAGGCTTTACAGGAAGTAGAGTGGCATCTGCTTCTGGGGAGGCCCCAGGAAGCTTCAAATCATGGAGGAAGGCAAAGGGGGAGCTTGCACATCACACGGCAGGAGCAGAAGCAAGAGAAAGAGCGAGGTGCCACACTGTTAAGCAGCCAGATCTCACATGAGAAGTCACTCACTATCATGAGGACAGCACCCAGGGGATGGTACTAAACCATTCATGAGAATCCACACCCATGATCCAATCACCTCCCAGCAGGCCTCACCTCTAGTACTGGGGATTACGATTCAATGTGAGGTTTGGGCAGGGGCACAGATTCAAGCTCTATGAAGTGTATTTACACAAACTTTGATGGTATAGCCCAGTACACACCTAGGCTGAGTGGTGTAGTCTACTTCTCCTGTGCCACAAATCTGTACAGCTGGGACTGTATGGAATACTGTTGGCAACTGTAATATAATGGTGAGTATTTGCATATCTAAACATATATGCATATACAAAGGGTATAGTTAAAAAACATTATAACATTGTGGAATTTTATATGTGGACCTTCATTACAGCAATGTCATTATGTAGTACCTGACTGGGGTTGGTTAAGGTAGTGTCAAGCAAGGCTTCTTCACTGTAAAGCTACCCCTTGAGGGGAAAAATGTTACTTTCAAGAGACCAGAATAAGCATTTGAAGAAATACAACATTTATTCCTGATTAAAACAAGACAAAACAAAATGAAATTTTAGGCAAACTAGAAACAGAAAATGTCATTAACCAGGCAAAGGGCATGCACAAAAAACACTACAGTTGATATCATACTAAATGATTTTCTGCTGTTCAAGAGCCTTCTCATTTCCAGATCAATTTCAAGATCAGCTTGTCAATATCTACCAAAACAAGACAGCTTCAGAGACTTTGATTGAAATTGCATTTTGAAAAATAATTGTAAAATGGTAAGACTGACACTACCTAATTTCCAGCTTTATTATAAAGCATGATATTTAGATTATCACAATAAATAAGATTTATTATAAACCTATGGTGTACAATATATTATATACAACAGTGTGTATCATTGGCATAAAGGTAGAAAAATCAACAGGACAGATTAGAGAGTCTGGAAATGGATCCACACATATATGGACATTTGACTTTCAGAAAGTGTTCAGAAACAACTCAGTGGAAGAAGGATAATCTTTTCAACAAATGGTGCTGAAACTACTGTATACCTATGTGCTCCAAATGAACAAGCAAACAAAACTTCTCTCTATACCATGCACTATATTAAAAAAATAAAAATGAATCATAAAACTAAATGTAAAACCCAAAACTATGAAAACTCCTAGAGAAAAGCACACGTAAAATCATTATGACCTTGGATTAAGAAGAGGTTTCCTAAATATGACACCAAAACCATGATCTCAACTAAAACAAATAAAACCCAACACACGTAAAAAACCCATAGTGTTAAACATAAATTAGGTAAATTAAAAATGTCTGCTCTTTAAAATATGCTATTAGGAGAATGAAAAATAAGCCATAAACTGAGAGAAAATAATTGGAAATTACATATTTGATAATGATGGACTTACATCCAGAAGACATAAGGAACTCTCAATACTCAGTAAGAAAACAGACAACATGATAAAAAAATGGACAAAATACTTGAACAGACATTTCCCCATAAGAAGATAGGTGGATGGCAAGTAAGGACCTGAAAAGATGCTCAACATTACTAGACCTGAGAAAATGCAAATTAAAGCCGCAATGAGACCTCAATATACACTTTAAAATGGGTAAAATGATAAAGAGTGACCATGCCAAGTGTTGCTGAGGATGTGGAAAAACTGCAGCTCTCATGCACTTCAGGAGAGAAAGGCAAATGATGCAGCTGTGAAAAAATGGTGTGGGATTTTTTGAAAGACAAACAGAACCACCATGGGATTTACCTGTCCCACCCCAGGTTGTGTATCCAAGAGAAAATAAAGCATATGTGTCTAAAACATCTGCACACAGACACTCACAGTAGGCTTATTTGTAATAACTGAAAATTAGAAACAGCTCAAGTTACCATTAACAGGGTGTGTGTGTGTGTGTTTTGAGGCCGACTCGCTCGGATCGACCCCTCCTCCATGCGGCCCACTACCGGACCCCAGATCCAGCCGCTGCCAAGGCTGCAACAGGAGAGCGCCCGGGGACAAGCGGCCGCCATCGTTTGAAGGGGACACAGCCAGACTGTCCGCAATAAAACGAGGGGCAGCCAAGCCAATGCGCATGCGCGAGGCGCGAGCCCGGGGGGGGGGGCTTCCGTTACCGGGATTCCCACGGTTGTCAGAGAAATGACGCCCTGAGGGTTGACAAACTGGAGCCCTCCGTAGCATTGCTTGGCTGTTGGGGCAACGAGGTTCCAGTCTGACTTCTTCACGGGGTCGACAGGACTGTCTCCAGATGCCAGGAGTCCTGGCAAAGGGCTGACCAGGATGTTGAAAGCACAAGAGGAGTCCAAGGGAAGCAGCGCGGCATTCGAGCCTAAGGCCTGCCCGGACGCTGAGAAAGAAACTCTCCTCTGCCCCTGAGTGGACTGACCCTCTGAAACTTTTGACCGGCCACTAGATCCCAGGTGTTCTTTGATTTTCCCAGGCATTCATGGAAAGGTCACCTGTGCAACGCTTCCACAGGATACATGCCAGGACTCCATAGATTCTTTCGCCATCGCCCCATATGCCCTCGGTGACACAGGTTCACATCATCTGCTCGAGGGTGCGCCGCTGCCATGTGTGGTCACATTGGCGCCAGCTCGGAATCGCCCCGGACCTCTTTACACCTGTGCTGGAAAGCGGGATCTGCTTGCAGGAGCCCCAGACCCTTTCTAATCAGGGCAGCCCACTGCTCTTTGAAAGGAGGGAGGCAGAGGGCCCACGGGTCAGTGAACTTTCTGCTGACACCATGCCTTGGGTCCCATGCGATCATTCTGGGCTGCAGCGAGGCCCTGCCTGCCTCAGTACATGTGCTCTGTCGATCCATTCTCACCCGAAGGGGTCCCGAATCGGATCTGATGGGGGGTGGTGAGATGAGCCCAGCAGGCGCCCTGAAGTTCGCCCTCCCCCTGTGGAAATCGGCTCAAGGAGATCCTGAAGACGGGACCCCTGGGTGTTTGATCCTGGGACCCCGCTCGCGGCCGCCTCTTCTACGCGGGCCCCCCCTGGACCCCGGATGCAGCCGCTGCCAAGACAGCAGAAGGTGAGCCCCGGCGCGCAGCGGCCAAAATCGTAGTTTAAAGGGGACTCAGCCTGACTGCCGGCAGGGGAGCGCGGGGCGGCCCAGCCAATGCGCATGTGCGAGTGATGAGCCGGTGCTCGCGTCACAGCGGTTCCGACGGTTGTCAGGGAAACCACGCCCTGGAGCCTGGCAAACAGGAGCGCTCCGTGGCAGTGCTTGGGTGGCAGGGCTCCGAGACTCCAGCCTGACCTCTCCACGGGGTCGACAGGACAGTCTCCGGATGCCAGGAGCCGTGGCAAAGAGCTGATCAGAATGTTGAACGCACAGGGGGAGTACTGAGGAAGCAGCGCCACATCCCAGCCTCAGGCCCGCCCAGACGCTGTTCGGGTGAGTCTTCCCACAAGTCGTGCCCCTGTGATCCCGGGGACTGGTCTTCCTGCAGGCCCGTGGGCAGCTCTCTCAACCGAGACTCGTTCTGGTCGAGAGCCGAACCCCGTAGCCTCAGAGGCTGCTGCGGGTGGTTCTTTCTGCGCCACTGCTGTATGACTGTCTGTGTGTGTGTGTGTGTGTGTGTGTGTGTGTGTGTGTCTCCCATTTTCTCTTCTCTCTCTCTCACTCTCTGTGAGTTTCTTCCCTTTTCTCTGTCGGTTTTGTGTGTGTGTGTGTGGTGTGTGTGTGTGTTTCTGGAGGAAAGTGTCGTGCGTGCCAAAAAGCGATTTCTTGCCTGTCGGCCTGTCTTTGGTGAGCCTCCTTCAGCGTCTCTGCCTGGGTCATGTGTCTGCTTGTCAACCGTTTTCGCGGCGGTTCCACTTTGTGTTTGTGAAGGCCTCGACCACGTGAGGAGACGCCTGGCTCCCGGAGCAGTTGAAATCTCATCCCCATCCCTTGCAGCCTCTTTTCATTGATCAAGACGAACACACTGCGGCCACGGACAAAAGCCGCATGGGAGCTCATTGTCCTGCAGAGAGGAGGAGGCCCACATCACAGAAGAGGCTTGTATCTTTTCAGGGCTCTTCTCTGAGAAAAGAAGCCACACCATGACACAGGCAGAAAGAGGAAGCCGGGAATGGGAGATGGCCACAGTCCCAGTCACTGGAACGCTGGCCTCACTGCACAAGCCACCCGTTTGGCACCCCTCCCCCTGAAGCCCGTGGTAGTGGCACGGTGCTGTACCGTGCCTGGGCTCTGGCCTCTGCTCCGTCCTCCCTCTGGCTGTGTTTCCCCTGTTTCTCCGGAGCTGAGATGCTTCTTGCTCTGGCTGGATGTCTTCCATAAGGATCACTTCCCAGTCCGTCAGGGAGACACTTCCGGGAGATCCCTGTCACCATTGTTTCTCTCTGCAAACCTGCCTCGGTTGGAGCCGATTTCCACCGGGGGAGGGAGAGCTGCAGGGCGCCTGCTGGGGTCTCAGGACTCCACTTCAGATCCGATTCTGGACCCTCCGGGTGAGAAAGCATGGGCTGAGCACATCTAGTGAGGCAGGCAGGGTCTCTCGGCAACCCACAATCATCCCACAGGCCTCAAGGCCTCCTGTCAACTGAAAGTTCACTGATGCATCTGAGCCCTCTGCCTCCTTCCTCATTTGAAAGACAAGTCCTTGTCTTCTGGGACAGGTGCTGTCACATTTCCTCTGCACACGTAGTCTCATTCCTGAGAATGAGACTCTCCTCTGCTCCTGGGTGGACTGACCCCCTGAAACTTTTGACCGGCCACGAGATCCCAGGAGTTCTTTGAATTTCCCTGGCATTCATGGCAAGGTCACCTGTGCAACGCTTCCACAGGGTACATGCCTGGACACCACAGATCCTTTTGCCGTCGCCCCATATGCCCTCGGTGACACAGGTTCACACCATCTGCTCGAGGGTGAGCCAGTGCCACGTGTGGTCACATTGGCGCCAGCTCGGAATCGCCCCGGACCTCTTTACATCTGTGCTGGAAAGCGGGATCTGCTTGCAGAAGCCCCAGGCCCCTTCTAATCAGGGCAGTCCACTGCTCTTTCAAAGGAGAAAGGCAGAGGGCTCACGGGTCAGTGAACTTTCAGCTGACACCACGCCTTGGGGCCCATGCGATCATTCTGGGCTGCAGCGAGGCCCTGCCTGCCTCAGTAGATGTGCTCAGCCCATCCATTCTCACCCGAAGGGGTCCCGAATGGGATGTGAAGGGGGGTGGTGAGATGAGCCCAGCAGGCGCCCTGAAGTTCGCCCTCCCCCGGTGGAAATCGGCTCAAGGAGGTCCTGAAGACGGGACCCTTGGGTGTTTGATCCTGGGACGCCGCTCGCGGCCGCCTCTCCCACGCGGGCCCCTCCTGGACCCCGGATGCAGCCGCTGCCAAGGCTGCAGCAGGAGAGCCCCTGGCGCCCAGCGGCCACCATCGTCGTTTAAAGGGGCCGCAGCCTGACTGCCGGCAGGGGAGCGCGGGGCGGCCCAGCCAATGCGCATGCGCGAGTGGCGAGCGGGTGCTCGCGTCACACTGGTTGCCACGGTTGTCAGGGAAACCACGCCCTGAGGCCTGGCAAACAGGAGCCCTCCGTGGCAGTGCTTGGGTGGCGGGGCTCCGAGGCTCCAGCCTGACCTCTCCACGAGGTCGACAGGACTGTCTCCGGATGCCAGGAGTCCTGGCAAAGGACCGACCATCCAGGATGTTGACAGCACAGGCGGAGTCGGGGAAAGCAGCGCAGCATCTCAGCCTCAGGCCCGCCCGGACGCTGACAATGAGACTCCCCTCTGTTCCTGAGTGGACTGACACCCTGAAACTTTTGACTGGCCACTAGATCCCAGGTGTTCTTTGATTTTCCCAGGCATTCATGGAAAGGTCACCTGTGCAACGCTTCCACGGGGTACATGCCTGGACTCTAGGGATTCTTTCGCCATCGCCCCTTATGCCGTGGGTGGCACACGTTCACACCATCTGCTTTGGGGTGCGCCAGTGTGTGTGGTCACATTGGCGCCAGCTCGGAATCGCCCCTGGACCTCTTTACACGTGCGCTGGAAAGCGGGATCAGCTTGCAGGAGCCCCAGGGCCTTTCTAATCAGGGCAGCCCACTGCTCTTTGAAAGGAGGGAGGCAGAGGGCCCACGGGTCAGTGAACTTTCCGCTGACACCACGCCTTGGGTCCCATGCGGTCATTCTGGGCTGCAGCGAGGCCCTGCCTGCCTCAGTAGATGTGCTCGGCCGATCCATTCTCACCCGAAGGGGTCCCGAATCGGATCTGATGGGGGGTCGTGAGATCACCCCAGCGGGCGCCCTGAAGCTCCCCCTCCCCTGGTGGAAATCGGCTCAGGGAGGTCCTGAGGACGGGACTCCTGGGGGGTTTGATCGTGGGACGCCGCCCGCGGCCGCCGCTCCCACGCTGCCCCCTCCTGGACCGCGGATGCAGCCGCTGCCAAGGCTGCAGCAGGAGAGCCCCTGGCGCCCAGCGGCCACCATCGTCGTTTAAAGGGGACGCAGCCTGACTGCCGGCAGGGGAGCGCGGGGCGGCCCAGCCAATGCGCATGCGCGAGGGGCGAGCAGGTGCTTGCGCCACAGCGGTTCCCACGGTTGTCAGAGAATCCACGCCCTGAGGCCTGGCAAACAGGAGCCCTCCGTGGCAGTGCTTGGGTGGCGGGGCTCCGAGGCTCCAGCCTGACCTCTCCACGGGGTCGACAGGACAGTCTCCGGATGCCAGGAGCCGTGGCAAAGAGCTGACCAGGATGTTGAAGGCACAGCGGAGTCCGGAGGAAGCAGCGCCACATCCCAGCTTCAGGCCCGCCCGGAGGCTGTTCAGGTGAGTCTTCCCACAAGTCGTGCCCCTGTGATCCCGGGGACGGGTCTTCCTGCAGACCCGTGGGCAGCTCTCTCAACCGAGGCTCGTTCTGGTCGAGAGCCGAACCCCGTAGCCTCAGAGGCTGCCTGGGGGTGGTTCTTTCTGCGCCACTGCTGTATGACTGTCTGTGTGTGTGTGTGTGTTTGTGTGTCTCCCATTTTCTCTTCTCTCTCTCTCACTGTGAGTTTCTTCCCGTTTCTCTGTCGGTTGTTGTGTGTGTGTGTACGTGTGTGTGTTTCTGGAGGAAAGTGTCGTGCGTGCCAAAAAGCGATTTCTTGCCTGTCGGCCTGTCTTTGGTGAGCCTCCCTCCGCGTCTCTGCCTGGGTCATGTGTCTGTTTGTCAACCGTTTTCGCGGCGGTTCCACTTTGTGTTTGTGAAGGCCTCGACCACGTGAGGAGACGCCTGGCTCCCGGAGCAGTTGAAATCTCATCCCCATCCCGTGCAGCCTCTTTTCATTGATCAAGACGAACACACTGCAGCCACGGACAAAAGCCGCATGGGAGCTCATTGTCCTGCAGAGAGGAGGAGGCCCACATCACAGAAGAGGCTTGTATCTTTTCAGGGCTCTTCTCTGAGAAAAGAAGCCACACCATGACACAGGCAGAAAGAGGAAGCGAGGAATGGGAGATGGCCAAAATCCCAGTCACTGGAACGCTGGCCTCACTGGACAAGCCACCCGTTTGGTACCCCTCCCCCTGAAGCCCGTGGTAGTGGCACGGTGCTGTACCGTGCCTGGGCTCTGGCCTCTGCTCCGTCCTCCCTCTGGCTGTGTTTCCCCTGTTTCTCCGGAGCTGAGATGCTTCTTGCTCTGGCTGGATGTCTTCCATAAGGATCACTTCCCAGTCCGTCAGGGAGACACTTCCGGGAGATCCCTGTCACGATTGTTTCTCTCTGCAAACCTGCCTCGGTTGGAGCCGATTTCCACCGGGGGAGGGAGAGCTGCAGGGCGCCTGCTGGGGTCTCAGGACTCCACTTCAGATCCGATTCTGGACCCTCCGGGTGAGAAGGCATGGGCTGAGCACATCTAGTGAGGCAGGCAGGGTCTCTCGGCAACCCACAATCATCCCACAGGCCTCAAGGCCTCCTGTCAACTGAAAGTTCACTGATGCATCTGAGCCCTCTGCCTCATTTGAAAGACAAGTCTTTGTCTTCTGGGACAGGTGCTGTCACATTTCCTCTGCACACGTAGTCTCATTCCTGAGAATGAGACTCTCCTCTGCTCCCGGGTGGACTGACCCCCTGAAACTTTTGACTGGCCACGAGATCCCAGGAGTTCTTTGAATTTCCCTGGCATTCATGGCAAGGTCACCTGTGCAACGCTTCCACAGGGTACATGCCTGGACACCACAGACACTTTTGCCTTCGCCCCATATGCCCTCGGTGACACAGGTTCACACCATCTGCTCGAGGGTGAGCCAGTGCCACGTGTGGTCACATTGGCGCCAGCTCGGAATCGCCCCAGACCTCTTTCCATCTGTGCTGGAAAGCGGGATCTGCTTGCAGAAGCCCCAGAGCCTTTCTAATCAGGGCAGTCCACTGCTCTTTCAAAGGAGAAAGGCAGAGGGCTCACGGGTCAGTGTACTTTCAGCTGACACCACGCCTTGGGGCCCATGCGATCATTCTGGGCTGCAGCGAGGCCCTGCCTGCCTCAGTAGATGTGCTCAGCCCATCCATTCTCACCCGAAGGGGTCCCGAATGGGATGTGAAGGGGGGTGGTGAGATGAGCCCAGCAGGCGCCCTGAAGTTCGCCCTCCCCCGGTGGAAATCGGCTCAAGGAGGTCCTGAAGACGGGACCCCTGGGTGTTTGATCCTGGGAGGCCGCTCGCGGCCGCCTCTCCCACGCGGGCCCCTCCTGGACCCCGAATGCAGCCGCTGCCAAGGCTGCAGCAGGAGAGTCCCTGGCGTCCAGCGGCCACCATCGTCGTTTAAAGGGGACGCAGCCTGACTGCTGGCAGGGGAGCGCGGGGCGGTCCAGCCAATGCGCATGCGCGAGTGGCGAGCGGGTGCTCGCGTCACACTGGTTGCCACGGTTGTCAGGGAAACCATGCCCTGAGGCCTGGCAAACAGGAGCCCTCCGTGGCAGTGCTTGGGTGGCGGGGCTCCGAGGCTCCAGCCTGACCTCTCCACGGGGTCGACAGGACTGTCTCCGGATGCCAGGAGTCCCGTCAAAGGACCGACCATCCAGGATGTTGACAGCACAGGCGGAGTCGGGGAAAGCAGCGCCGCATCTCAGCCTCAGGCCCGCGCAGACGCTGACAATGAGACTCCCCTCTGTTCCTGAGTGGACTGACACCCTGAAACTTTTGACCGGCCACTAGATCCCAGGTGTTCTTTGATTTTCCCGGGCATTCATGGAAAGGTCACCTGTGCAACGCTTCCACGGGGTACATGCCTGGACTCTAGGGATTCTTTCGCCATCGCCCCTTATGCCGTGGGTGGCACACGTTCACACCATCTGCTTTGGGGTGCGCCAGTGTGTGTGGTCACATTAGCGCCAGCTCGGAATCGCCCCTGGACCTCTTTACACGTGCGCTGGAAAGCGTGATCAGATTGCAGGAGCCCCAGGGCCTTTCTAATCAGGGCAGCCCACTGCTCTTTGAAAGGAGGGAGGCAGAGGGCCCACGGGTCAGTGAACTTTCCGCTGACACCACGCCTTGGGTCCCATGCGGTCATTCTGGGCTGCAGCGAGGCCCTGCCTGCCTCAGTAGATGTGCTCGGCCGATCCATTCTCACCCGAAGGGGTCCCGAATCGGATCTGATGGGGGGTCGTGAGATCACCCCAGCGGGCGCCCTGAAGCTCCCCCTCCCCTGGTGGAAATCGGCTCAGGGAGGTCCTGAGGACGGGACTCCTGGGGGGTTTGATCGTGGGACACCGCCCGCTGCCGCGGCTCCCACGCTGCCCCCTCCAGGACCACGGATGCAGCCGCTGCCAAGGCTGCAGCAGGAGAGCCCCTGGCGCCCAGCGGCCACCATCGTCGTTTAAAGGGGCCGCAGCCTGACTGCCGGCAGGGGAGCGCGGGGCGGCCCAGCCAATGCGCCTGCGCGAGGGGCCAGCAGGTGCTCGCGCCACAGCGGTTCCCACGGTTGTCAGAGAATCCACGCCCTGAGGCCTGGCAAACAGGAGCCCTCCGTGGCAGTGCTTGGGTGGCGGGGCTCCGGGGCTCCAGCCTGACCTCTCCACGGGATCGACAAGACAGTCTCCGGATGCCAGGAGCCGTGGCAAAGAGCTGACCAGGATGTTGAAGGCACAGCGGGAGTCCGGAGGAAGCAGCGCCACATCCCAGCCTCAGGCCCGCCCGGACGCTGTTCGGGTGAGTCTTCCCACAAGTCGTGCCCCTGTGATCCCGGGGACGGGTCTTCCTGCAGACCCGTGGGCAGCTCTCTCAACCGAGGCTTGTTCTGGTCCAGAGCCGAACCCCGTAGCCTCAGAGGCTGCCTGGGGGTGGTTCTTTCTGCGCCACTGCTGTATGACTGTCTGTGTGTGTGTGTGTGTGTGTGTGTGTGTGTGTCTCCCATTTTCTCTTCTCTCTCTCTCACTCTCTGTGAGTTTCTTCCCGTTTCTCTGTCGGTTGTTGTGTGTGTGTGTACGTGTGTGTGTGTTTCTGGAGGAACGTGTCGTGCGTGCCAAAAAGCGATTTCTTGCCTGTCGGCCTGTCTTTGGTGAGCCTCCCTCCGCGTCTCTGCCTGGGTCATGTGTCTGTTTGTCAACCGTTTTCGCGGCGGTTCCACTTTGTGTTTGTGAAGGCCTCGACCACGTGAGGAGACGCCTGGCTCCCGGAGCAGTTGAAATCTCATCCCCATCCTTGCAGCCTCTTTTATTGATCAAGACGAACACACTGCAGCCACGGACAAAAGCCGCATGGGAGCTCATTGTCCTGCAGAGAGGAGGAGGCCCACATCACAGAAGAGGCTTGTATCTTTTCAGGGCTCTTCTCTGAGAAAAGAAGCCACACCATGACACAGGCAGAAAGAGGAAGCCGGGAATGGGAGATGGCCACAGTCCCAGTCACTGGAACGCTGGCCTCACTGCACAAGCCACCCGTTTGGCACCCCTCCCCCTGAAGCCCGTGGTAGTGGCACGGTGCTGTACCGTGCCTGGGCTCTGGCCTCTGCTCCGTCCTCCCTCTGGCTGTGTTTCCCCTGTTTCTCCGGAGCTGAGATGCTTCTTGCTCTGGCTGGATGTCTTCCATAAGGATCACTTCCCAGTCCGTCAGGGAGACACTTCCGGGAGATCCCTGTCACCATTGTTTCTCTCTGCAAACCTACCTCGGTTGGAGCCGATTTCCACTGGGGGAGGGGGAGCTGCAGGTCGCCTGCTGGGGTCTCAGGACTCACTTCAGATCCGATTCTGGACCCTCCGGGTGAGAAAGCATGGGCTGAGCACATCTAGTGAGGCAGGCAGGGTCTCTCGGCAACCCACAATCATCCCACAGGCCTCAAGGCCTCCTGTCAACTGAAAGTTCACTGATGCATCTGAGCCCTCTGCCTCCCTCCTCATTTGAAAGACAAGTCCTTGTCTTCTGGGACTGGTGCTGTCACATTTCCTCTGCACACGTAGTCTCATTCCTGAGAATGAGACTCTCCTCTGCTCCTGGGTGGACTGACCCCCTGAAAGTTTTGACCTGCCACGAGATCCCAGGAGTTCTTTGAATTTCCCTGGCATTCATGGCAAGGTCACCTGTGCAACGCTTCCACAGGGTACATGCCTGGACACCACAGATCCTTTTGCCGTTGCCCCATATGCCCTCGGTGACACAGGTTCACACCATCTGCTCGAGGGTGAGCCAGTGCCACGTGTGGTCACATTGGCGCCAGCTCGGAATCGCCCCGGACCTCTTTACATCTGTGCTGGAAAGCGGGATCTGCTTGCAGAAGCCCCAGGCCCCTTCTAATCAGGGCAGTCCACTGCTCTTTCAAAGGAGAAAGGCAGAGGGCTCACGGGTCAGTGAACTTTCAGCTGACACCACGCCTTGGGGCCCATGCGATCATTCTGGGCTGCAGCGAGGCCCTGCCTGCCTCAGTAGATGTGCTCAGCCCATCCATTCTCACCCGAAGGGGTCCCGAATGGATGTGAAGGGGGGTGGTGAGATGAGCCCAGCAGGCGCCCTGAAGTTCGCCCTCCCCCGGTGGAAATCGGCTCAAGGAGGTCCTGAAGACGGGACCCCTGGGTGTTTGATCCTGGGACGCCGCTCGCGGCCGCCTCTCCCACGCGGGCCCCTCCTGGACCCCGGATGCAGCCGCTGCCAAGGCTGCAGCAGGAGAGCCCCTGGCGCCCAGCGGCCACCATCGTCGTTTAAAGGGGCCGCAGCCTGACTGCCGGCAGGGGAGCGCGGGGCGGCCCAGCCAATGCGCATGCGCGAGTGGCCAGCGGGTGCTCGCGTCACAGTGGTTCCCACGGTTGTCAGGGAAACCACGCCCTGAGGCCTGGCAAACAGGAGCCCTCCGTGGCAGTGCTTGGGTGGCGGGGCTCCGAGGCTCCAGCCTGACCTCTCCACGGGGTCGACAGGACTGTCTCCGGATGCCAGGAGTCCTGGCAAAGGACTGACCATCCAGGATGTTGACAGCACAGGCGGAGTCGGGGAAAGCAGCGCCGCATCTCAGCCTCAGGCCCGCCCGGACGCTGACAATGAGACTCCCGTCTGTTCCTGAGTGGACTGACACCCTGAAACTTTTGACCGGCCACTAGATCCCAGGTGTTCTTTGATTTTCCCAGGCATTCATGGAAAGGTCACCTGTGCAACGCTTCCACGGGGTACATGCCTGGACTCTAGGGATTCTTTCGCCATCGCCCCTTATGCCGTGGGTGGCACACGTTCACACCATCTGCTTTGGGGTGCGCCAGTGTGTGTGGTCACATTGGCGCCAGCTCGGAATCGCCCCTGGACCTCTTTACACGTGCGCTGGAAAGCGGGATCAGCTTGCAGGAGCCCCAGGGCCTTTCTAATCAGGGCAGCCCACTGCTCTTTGAAAGGAGGGAGGCAGAGGGCCCACGGGTCAGTGAACTTTCCGCTGACACCACGCCTTGGGTCCCATGCGATCATTCTGGGCTGCAGCGAGGCCCTGCCTGCCTCAGTAGATGTGCTCGGCCGATCCATTCTCACCAGAAGGGGTCCCGAATCGGATCTGATGGGGGGTCGTGAGATCACCCCAGCGGGCGCCCTGAAGCTCCCCCTCCCCTGGTGGAAATCGGCTCAGGGAGGTCCTGAGGACGGGACTCCTGGGGGGTTTGATCGTGGGACGCCGCCGCGGCCGCCGCTCCCACGCTGCCCCCCCCTGCCACCGACCGCGATGCAGCCGCTGCCAAGGCTGCAGCAGGAGAGCCCCTGGCGCCCAGCGGCCACCATCGTCGTTTAAAGGGGACGCAGCCTGACTGCCGGCAGGGGAGCGCGGGGCGGCCCAGCCAATGCGCATGCGCGAGGGGCGAGCAGGTGCTTGCGCCACAGCGGTTCCCACGGTTGTCAGAGAATCCACGCCCTGAGGCCTGGCAAACAGGAGCCCTCCGTGGCAGTGCTTGGGTGGCGGGGCTCCGAGGCTCCAGCCTGACCTCTCCACGGGGTCGACAGGACAGTCTCCGGATGCCAGGAGCCGTGGCAAAGAGCTGACCAGGATGTTGAAGGCACAGCGGAGTCCGGAGGAAGCAGCGCCACATCCCAGCTTCAGGCCCGCCCGGAGGCTGTTCAGGTGAGTCTTCCCACAAGTCGTGCCCCTGTGATCCCGGGGACGGGTCTTCCTGCAGACCCGTGGGCAGCTCTCTCAACCGAGGCTCGTTCTGGTGGAGAGCCGAACCCCGTAGCCTCAGAGGCTGCCTGGGGGTGATTCTTTCTGCGCCACTGCTGTATGACTGTCTGTGTGTGGTGTGTGTGTTTGTGTGTCTCCCATTTTCTCTTCTCTCTCTCTCTCACTGTGAGTTTCTTCCCGTTTCTCTGTCGGTTGTTGTGTGTGTGTGTACGTGTGTGTGTTTCTGGAGGAAAGTGTCGTGCGTGCCAAAAAGCGATTTCTTGCCTGTCGGCCTGTCTTTGGTGAGCCTCCCTCCGCGTCTCTGCCTGGGTCATGTGTCTGTTTGTCAACCGTTTTCGCGGCGGTTCCACTTTGTGTTTGTGAAGGCCTCGACCACGTGAGGAGACGCCTGGCTCCCGGAGCAGTTGAAATCTCATCCCCATCCCGTGCAGCCTCTTTTCATTGATCAAGACGAACACACTGCGGCCACGGACAAAAGCCGCATGGGAGCTCATTGTCCTGCAGAGAGGAGGAGGCCCACATCACAGAAGAGGCTTGTATCTTTTCAGGGCTCTTCTCTGAGAAAAGAAGCCACACCATGACACAGGCAGAAAGAGGAAGCCGGGAATGGGAGATGGCCACAGTCCCAGTCACTGGAACGCTGGCCTCACTGCACAAGCCACCCGTTTGGCACCCCTCCCCCTGAAGCCCGTGGTAGTGGCACGGTGCTGTACCGTGCCTGGGCTCTGGCCTCTGCTCCGTCCTCCCTCTGGCTGTGTTTCCCCTGTTTCTCCGGAGCTGAGATGCTTCTTGCTCTGGCTGGATGTCTTCCATAAGGATCACTTCCCAGTCCGTCAGGGAGACACTTCCGGGAGATCCCTGTCACCATTGTTTCTCTCTGCAAACCTGCCTCGGTTGGAGCCGATTTCCACGGGGGAGGGAGAGCTGCAGGGCGCCTGCTGGGGTCTCAGGACTCCACTTCAGATCCGATTCTGGACCCTCCGGGTGAGAAGGCATGGGCTGAGCACATCTAGTGAGGCAGGCAGGGTCTCTCGGCAACCCACAATCATCCCACAGGCCTCAAGGCCTCCTGTCAACTGAAAGTTCACTGATGCATCTGAGCCCTCTGCCTCATTTGAAAGACAAGTCTTTGTCTTCTGGGACAGGTGCTGTCACATTTCCTCTGCACACGTAGTCTCATTCCTGAGAATGAGACTCTCCTCTGCTCCCGGGTGGACTGACCCCCTGAAACTTTTGACTGGCCACGAGATCCCAGGAGTTCTTTGAATTTCCCTGGCATTCATGGCAAGGTCACCTGTGCAACGCTTCCACAGGGTACATGCCTGGACACCACAGACACTTTTGCCTTCGCCCCATATGCCCTCGGTGACACAGGTTCACACCATCTGCTCGAGGGTGAGCCAGTGCCACGTGTGGTCACATTGGCGCCAGCTCGGAATCGCCCAGACCTCTTTCCATCTGTGCTGGAAAGCGGGATCTGCTTGCAGAAGCCCCAGAGCCTTTCTAATCAGGGCAGTCCACTGCTCTTTCAAAGGAGAAAGGCAGAGGGCTCACGGGTCAGTGTACTTTCAGCTGACACCACGCCTTGGGGCCCATGCGATCATTCTGGGCTGCAGCGAGGCCCTGCCTGCCTCAGTAGATGTGCTCAGCCCATCCATTCTCACCCGAAGGGGTCCCGAATGGATGTGAAGGGGGTGGTGAGATGAGCCCAGCAGGCGCCCTGAAGTTCGCCCTCCCCCGGTGGAAATCGGCTCAAGGAGGTCCTGAAGACGGGACCCCTGGGTGTTTGATCCTGGGAGGCCGCTCGCGGCCGCCTCTCCCACGCGGGCCCCTCCTGGACCCCGAATGCAGCCGCTGCCAAGGCTGCAGCAGGAGAGTCCCTGGCGTCCAGCGGCCACCATCGTCGTTTAAAGGGAGCAGCCTGACTGCTGGCAGGGGAGCGCGGGGCGGTCCAGCCAATGCGCATGCGCGAGTGGCGAGCGGGTGCTCGCGTCACACTGGTTGCCACGGTTGTCAGGGAAACCACGCCCTGAGGCCTGGCAAACAGGAGCCCTCCGTGGCAGTGCTTGGGTGGCGGGGCTCCGAGGCTCCAGCCTGACCTCTCCACGGGGTCGACAGGACTGTCTCCGGATGCCAGGAGTCCCGTCAAAGGACCGACCATCCAGGATGTTGACAGCACAGGCGGAGTCGGGGAAAGCAGCGCCGCATCTCAGCCTCAGGCCCGCCGCAGACGCTGACAATGAGACTCCCCTCTGTTCCTGAGTGGACTGACACCCTGAAACTTTTGACCGGCCACTAGATCCCAGGTGTTCTTTGATTTTCCCGGCATTCATGGAAAGGTCACCTGTGCAACGCTTCCACGGGGTACATGCCTGGACTCTAGGGATTCTTTCGCCATCGCTCCTTATGCCGTGGGTGGCACACGTTCACACCATCTGCTTTGGGGTGCGCCAGTGTGTGTGGTCACATTAGCGCCAGCTCGGAATCGCCCCTGGACCTCTTTACACGTGCGCTGGAAAGCGTGATCAGATTGCAGGAGCCCCAGGGCCTTTCTAATCAGGGCAGCCCACTGCTCTTTGAAAGGAGGGAGGCAGAGGGCCCACGGGTCAGTGAACTTTCCGCTGACACCACGCCTTGGGTCCCATGCGATCATTCTGGGCTGCAGCGAGGCCCTGCCTGCCTCAGTAGATGTGCTCGGCCGATCCATTCTCACCAGAAGGGGTCCCGAATCGGATCTGATGGGGGGTCGTGAGATCACCCCAGCGGGCGCCCTGAAGCTCCCCCTCCCCTGGTGGAAATCGGCTCAGGGAGGTCCTGAGGACGGGACTCCTGGGGGGTTTGATCGTGGGACACCGCCCGCTGCCGCGGCTCCCACGCTGCCCCCTCCAGGACCACGGATGCAGCCGCTGCCAAGGCTACAGCAGGAGAGCCCCTGGCGCCCAGCGGCCACCATCGTCGTTTAAAGGGGCCGCAGCCTGACTGCCGGCAGGGGAGCGCGGGGCGGCCCAGCCAATGCGCATGCGCGAGGGGCCAGCAGGTGCTTGCGCCACAGCGGTTCCCACGGTTGTCAGAGAATCCACGCCCTGAGGCCTGGCAAACAGGAGCCCTCCGTGGCAGTGCTTGGGTGGCGGGGCTCCGAGGCTCCAGCCTGACCTCTCCACGGGGTCGACAGGACAGTCTCCGGATGCCAGGAGCCCTGGCAAAGAGCTGACCAGGATGTTGAAGGCACAGCGGGAGTCCGGAGGAAGCAGCGCCACATCCCAGCCTCAGGCCCGCCCGGACGCTGTTCGGGTGAGTCTTCCCACAAGTCGTGCCCCTGTGATCCCGGGGACGGGTCTTCCTGCAGACCCGTGGGCAGCTCTCTCAACCGAGGCTTGTTCTGGTCCAGAGCCGAACCCCGTAGCCTCAGAGGCTGCCTGGGCGTGGTTCTTTCTGCGCCATTGCTGTATGACTGTCTGTGTGTGTGTGTGTGTGTGTGTGTGTGTCTCCCATTTTCTCTTCTCTCTCTCTCACTCTCTGTGAGTTTCTTCCCGTTTCTCTGTCGGTTGTTGTGTGTGTGTGTACGTGTGTGTGTGTTTCTGGAGGAAAGTGTCGTGCGTGCCAAAAAGCGATTTCTTGCCTGTCGGCCTGTCTTTGGTGAGCCTCCCTCCGCGTCTCTGCCTGGGTCATGTGTCTGTTTGTCAACCGTTTTCGCGGCGGTTCCACTTTGTGTTTGTGAAGGCCTCGACCACGTGAGGAGACGCCTGGCTCCCGGAGCAGTTGAAATCTCATCCCCATCCCTTGCAGCCTCTTTTTATTGATCAAGACGAACACACTGCAGCCACGGACAAAAGCCGCATGGGAGCTCATTGTCCTGCAGAGAGGAGGAGCCCACATCACAGAAGAGGCTTATCTTTTCAGGGCTCTTCTCTGAGAAAAGAAGCCACACCATGACACAGGCAGAAAGAGGAAGCCGGGAATGGGAGATGGCCACAGTCCCAGTCACTGGAACGCTGGCCTCACTGCACAAGCCACCCGTTTGGCACCCCTCCCCCTGAAGCCCGTGGTAGTGGCACGGTGCTGTACCGTGCCTGGGCTCTGGCCTCTGCTCCGTCCTCCCTCTGGCTGTGTTTCCCCTGTTTCTCCGGAGCTGAGATGCTTCTTGCTCTGGCTGGATGTCTTCCATAAGGATCACTTCCCAGTCCGTCAGGGAGACACTTCCGGGAGATCCCTGTCACCATTGTTTCTCTCTGCAAACCTACCTCGGTTGGAGCCGATTTCCACTGGGGGAGGGGGAGCTGCAGGTCGCCTGCTGGGGTCTCAGGACTCACTTCAGATCCGATTCTGGACCCTCCGGGTGAGAAAGCATGGGCTGAGCACATCTAGTGAGGCAGGCAGGGTCTCTCGGCAACCCACAATCATCCCACAGGCCTCAAGGCCTCCTGTCAACTGAAAGTTCACTGATGCATCTGAGCCCTCTGCCTCCCTCCTCATTTGAAAGACAAGTCCTTGTCTTCTGGGACTGGTGCTGTCACATTTCCTCTGCACACGTAGTCTCATTCCTGAGAATGAGACTCTCCTCTGCTCCTAGGTGGACTGACCCCCTGAAAGTTTTGACCTGCCACGAGATCCCAGGAGTTCTTTGAATTTCCCTGGCATTCATGGCAAGGTCACCTGTGCAACGCTTCCACAGGGTACATGCCTGGACACCACAGATCCTTTTGCCGTTGCCCCATATGCCCTCGGTGACACAGGTTCACACCATCTGCTCGAGGGTGAGCCAGTGCCACGTGTGGTCACATTGGCGCCAGCTCGGAATCGCCCCGGACCTCTTTCCATCTGTGCTGGAAAGCGGGATCTGCTTGCAGAAGCCCCAGAGCCTTTCTAATCAGGGCAGTCCACTGCTCTTTCAAAGGAGAAAGGCAGAGGGCTCACGGGTCAGTGAACTTTCAGCTGACACCACGCCTTGGGGCCCATGCGATCATTCTGGGCTGCAGCGAGGCCCTGCCTGCCTCAGTAGATGTGCTCAGCCCATCCATTCTCACCCGAAGGGGTCCCGAATCGGATGTGAAGGGGGGTGGTGAGATGAGCCCAGCAGGCGCCCTGAAGTTCGCCCTCCCCCGGTGGAAATCGGCTCAAGGAGGTCCTGAAGACGGGACCCCTGGGTGTTTGATCCTGGGACGCCGCTCGCGGCCGCCTCTCCCACGCGGGCCCCTCCTGGACCCCGGATGCAGCCGCTGCCAAGGCTGCAGCAGGAGAGCCCCTGGCGCCCAGCGGCCACCATCGTCGTTTAAAGGGGCCGCAGCCTGACTGCCGGCAGGGGAGCGCGGGGCGGCCCAGCCAATGCGCATGCGCGAGTGGCGAGCGGGTGCTCGCGTCACACTGGTTGCCACGGTTGTCAGGGAAACCACGCCCTGAGGCCTGGCAAACAGGAGCCCTCCGTGGCAGTGCTTGGGTGGCGGGGCTCCGAGGCTCCAGCCTGACCTCTCCAAGGGGTCGACAGGACTGTCTCCGGATGCCAGGAGTCCTGGCAAAGGACCGACCATCCAGGATGTTGACAGCACAGGCGGAGTCGGGGAAAGCAGCGCCGCATCTCCGCCTCAGGCCCGCCTGGACGCTGACAATGAGACTCCCCTCTGTTCCTGAGTGGACTGACACCCTGAAACTTTTGACCGGCCACTAGATCCCAGGTGTTCTTTGATTTTCCCAGGCATTCATGGAAAGGTCACCTGTGCAACGCTTCCACGGGGTACATGCCTGGACTCTAGGGATTCTTTCGCCATCGCCCCTTATGCCTTGGGTGGCACACGTTCACACCATCTGCTTTGGGGTGCGCCAGTGTGTGTGGTCATATTGGCGCCAGCTCGGAATCGTCCCTGGACCTCTCTACACGTGCGCTGGAAGGCGGGATCAGCTTGCAGGAACCCCAGGGCCTTTCTAATCAGGGCAGCCCACTGCTCTTTGAAAGGAGGGAGGCAGAGGGCCCACCGGTCAGTGAACTTTCCGCTGACACCACGCCTTGGGTCCCATGCGATCATTCTGGGCTGCAGCGAGGCCCTGCCTGCCTCAGTAGATGTGCTCGGCCGATCCATTCTCACCCGAAGGGGTCCCGAATCAGATGTGAAGGGAGGTGGTGAGATGAGCCCCGTAGGCGCCCTGAAGTTCGCCCTCCCCCGGTGGAAATCGGCTCAAGGAGGTCCTGAAGACGGGACCCCTGGGTTTTGGATCCTGGGACGCCGCTCGCGGCCGCCTTTTCCACGCGGGCCCCTCCTGGACCCCGGATGCAGCCGCTGCCAAGGCTGCAGCAGGAGAGCCCCCTGGCGCCCAGCGGCCACCATCGTCGTTTAAAGGGGCCGCAGCCTGACTGCCGGCAGGGGAGCGCGGGGCGGCCCAGCCAATGCGCATGCGCGAGTGGCGAGCGGGTGCTCTCCTCACAGTGGTTCCCACGGTTGTCAGGGAAACCACGCCCTGAGGCCTGGCAAACAGGAGCCCTCCGTGGCAGTGCTTGGGTGGCGGGGCTCCGAGGCTCCAGCCTGACCCCTCCACTGGGTCGACAGGACTGTCTCCGGATGCCAGGAGTCCTGGCAAAGGACTGACCATCCAGGATGTTGACAGCAGAGGCGGAGTCCGGGGAAAGCAGCGCCGCATCTCAGCCTCAGGCCCGCTCGGATGCTGGCAATGAGACTCCCCTCTGTTCCTGAGTGGACTGACACCCTGAAACTTTTGACCGGCCACTAGATCCCAGGTGTTCTTTGATTTTCCCAGGCATTCATGGAAAGGTCACCTGTGCAACGCTTCCACGGGGTACATGCCTGGACTCTAGGGATTCTTTCGCCATCGCCCCTTGTGCCGTGGGTGGCACACGTTCACACCATCTGCTTTGGGGTGCGCCAGTGTGTGTGGTCACATTGGCGCCAGCTCGGAATCGCCCCTGGACCTCTCTACACGTGCGCTGGAAAGCGGGATCAGCTTGCAGGAGCCCCAGGGCCTTTCTAATCAGGGCAGCCCACTGCTCTTTGAAAGGAGGGAGGCAGAGGGCCCACGGGTCAGTGAAGTTTCCGCTGACACCACGCCTTGGGTCCCATGCGATCATTCTGGGCTGCAGCGAGGCCCTGCCTGCCTCAGTAGATGTGCTCGGCCGATCCATTCTCACCAGAAGGGGTCCCGAATCGGATCTGATGGGGGGTCGTGAGATCACCCCAGCGGGCGCCCTGAAGCTCCCCCTCCCCTGGTGGAAATCGGCTCAGTGAGGTAATGAGGACGGGACTCCTGGGGGTTTGATCGTGGGACGCCGCCCGCGGCCTCCGCTCCCACGCTGCCCCCTCCAGGACCGCGGATGCAGCCGCTGCCAAGGCTGCAGCAGGAGAGTCCCTGGCGCCCAGCGGCCACCATCGTCGTTTAAAGGGGACGCAGCCTGACTGCCGGCAGGGGAGCGCGGGGCGGCCCAGCCAATGCGCATGCGCGAGGGGCCAGCAGGTGCTTGCGCCACAGCGGTTCCCACGGTTGTCAGAGAATCCACGCCCTGAGGCCTGGCAAACAGGAGCCCTCCGTGGCAGTGCTTAGGTGGCGGGGCTCCGAGACTCCAGCCTGACCTCTCCACGGGGTCGACAGGACAGTCTCCGGATGCCAGGAGCCGTGGCAAAGAGCTGACCAGGATGTTGAAGGCACAGCGGGAGTCCGGAGGAAGCAGCGCCACATCCCAGCCTCAGGCCCGCCCGGACGCTGTTCGGGTGAGTCTTCCCACAAGTCGTGCCCCTGTGATCCCGGGGACGGGTCTTCCTGCAGACCCGTGGGCAGCTCTCTCAACCGAGGCTCGTTCTGGTCGAGAGCCGAACCCCGTAGCCTCAGAGGCTGCCTGGGGGTGGTTCTTTCTGCGCCACTGCTGTATGACTGTCTGTGTGTGTGTGTGTGTGTGTGTGTGTGTGTGTGTGTATGTGTGTCTCCCATTTTCTCTTCTCTATGTCTCACTCTCTGTGAGTTTCTTCTCGTTTCTCTGTCGGTTGTTGTGTGTGTGTGTGTGGTGTGTGTGTGTGTGTGTTTCTGGACGAACGTGTCGTGAGTGCCAAAAAGCGATTTCTTGCCTGTCGGCCTGTCTTTGGTGAGCCTCCCTCCGCGTCTCTGCCTGGATCATGTGTCTGTTTGTCAACCGTTTTCGCGGCAGTTCCACTTTGTGTTTGTGATGGCCTCGACCACGTGAGGAGACGCCTGGCTCCCGGAGCAGTTGAAATCTCATCCCCATCCCGTGCAGCCTCTTTTCATTGATCAAGAAGAACACACTGCGGCCACGGACAAAAGCTGCATGGGAGCTCATTGTCCTGCAGAGAGGAGGAGGCCCACATCACAGAAGAGGCTTGTATCTTTTCAGGGCTCTTCTCTGAGAAAAGAAGCCACACCATGACACAGGCAGAAAGAGGAAGCCGGGAATGGGAGATGGCCACAGTCCCAGTCACTGGAACGCTGGCCTCACTGGACAAGCCACCCGTTTGGCACCCCTCCCCCGAAGCCCGTGGTAGTGGCACGGTGCTGTACCGTGCCTGGGCTCTGACCTCTGCTCCGTCCTCCCTCTGGCTGTGTTTCCCCTGTTTCTCCGGAGCTGAGATGCTTCTTGCTCTGGCTGGATGTCTTCCATAAGGATCCCTTCCCAGTCCGTCAGGGAGACACTTCCGGGAGATCCCTGTCACCATTGTTTCTCTCTGCAAACCTGCCTCGGTTGGAGCCGATTTCCACCGGGGGAGGGGGAGCTGCAGGGCGCCTGCTGGGGTCTCAGGACTCCACTTCAGATCCGATTCTGGACCCTCCGGGTGAGAAAGCATGGGCTGAGCACATCTAGTGAGGCAGGCAGGGTCTCTCGGCAACCCACAATCATCCCACAGGCCTCAAGGCCTCCTGTCAATTGAAAGTTCACTGATGCATCTGAGCCCTCTGCCTCCTTCCTTATTTGAAAGACAAATTCTTGTCTTCTGGGACAGGTGCTGTCACATTTCCTCTGCACACGTAGTCTCATTCCTGAGAATGAGACTCTCCTCTGCTCCTGGGTGGAGTGACCCCCTGAAATTTTTGACCGGCCCCGAGATCCCAGGAGTTCTATGATTTTCCCTGGCTTTCATGGAAAGTCACCTGTGCCCCCCTTCCTCAGGGTACATGCCTGGACCCTATAGATCCTTTCACCATCGCCCCTTATGCCCTCAGTGACACACGTTCAAACCATCTGCTCTAGGATGCACCAGTGCCATGTGCGGTCACATTGGCGCCACCTCTGAATCGCCCCTGGACCTCTTTACTCGTGTGCTGGAAAGCGGGATCAGCTTGCAGGAGCCCCAGGCCCTTTCTAATCAAGGCAGCCCGCTGTCCTTTTAAAGGAAGGAGGCAGAGGGCTCACGGGTCCGGAATTTTCAGCTGACACCACGCCTTGGGGCCCATGTGATCATTCTGGGCTGCAGCGTGGCCCTGCCTGCCTCAGTAGATGTGCTCAGCCCATCCATTCTCACCAGAAGGGGTCCAGAATCGGAACTGAAGGGGGGCCGTGAGACGACCCCAGCAGGCGCCCTGAAGGTCCGCCTCCCCCGGTTGAAATTGTCTCAAGGAGGTCCTGAAGACCGGACTCCTGATGCTTCACATCTCATTGTCTCAGGAGGTATTAACACAGCAATTTTTAAAATTTCCCGTTAATTGTTAATCCATGGAGAAAAATTGAACAATTTTTTAATTATGAGAAGCTTCATATAATATAAATTACACTCTCACATGTGATTCAATTTTTATTCATTAATGCCAGAGTATTTAATAATTGCGAATTGCCAGTAGTAAAAAAAGAAAATAAATCATTCATCACTGAAGAAGCGCAGAAGGTTTAATGAGAGAAGACTATGTTATTGCCTTTGGTGCATTTTGTGCTTCCCAAAACGTTTTGCCTCTTGTTTTTGCTCATTGCTTTCTTTCTCTCTCTTTCTGATTTCAGTTTCTTTTGATTTCTCCTGCTTAGAAATGGTGAGAGAACGTTGGATGTGGAACGTGAGGAGAAGGAGCACAAAGTGGTTGCTTCACTTGCTCAGCACTGCGGGTGCTCAGCAAAGGCACTGGTGGTGCACATTCCACTGGTGTCTCTGAGCTCGCGGTCGTCATCGCAGCTGATGATGAAACTTTTGGCGTGGCAGAAGAGTCTCCACAAACTATGGAAGGTGTCCGCTGCATCCTCCATAGCCGTGTGTCCCTGCTGAGGGTGATCTTCTGGGGGAGAGGAAAGTCCCCCTCACGTGCCAGGGCTGGCTGGCTGGAGACTTGCACAGCGCAGCTCCGGCGAAGGTGCAGGCGGCGCGGGCCCCTTGGTTGGGGAAGCAGCACTTGCCTGGGTAAGAAAGGCAGCGCCAGCGCTCACTCACCAACAGCTGGGCCCCGGTGTCGCAAGTGGATGTCAGTGATGCCTCCTTGGGGCCGGAGGGGTCCCAGGAAAGCTGCAGACCACGGCTGACTAGCGGGCAGCGTGGTGGCCGCGATGGAAGGTGACGGGGTTCGCCGCGACAGGCGACCAAGCAGAGCCCGAGCCCGTGCATCCTGCATCGCCAGCAGCACTGCGGGGAGGCCCGGCGCTGGTGACGCGGAGGCCAGAGCACAAGGCCCATGACCCAGTCCCAGATGCCAGCCCGTGGTCCGCTAATTTCAGGAACCGCGGGCCAGCTGAAACCCGGGTCCCACGGTCAAGACAAAGGACAGAGGGTCTGCAGGCAGGGCCGAGAGCCTGCAGCGCGGGCCTGGCTCCACCGCCGCGGAGCTCACAGGGGGCAGCAGGCACCGGGCAGTGATCAAGACTTGCAGATGAGGCTGCGCCCATCCGTGAAGTCTCCTGCCCAGAGTCCAGCCTTTCCGCGGAGACTCCACGTGCACCCCCTCCTCATTGTCCTTGTCTAGGGCCGTGGCAAAGGACCTCGCTCCCATGGCGCGACTCCGGGGTCGCAGGAACCTGGGATGAGCAGGCAGCAGGGCAAGCACCGCTAAGAATCCAGCTAGAGAGGCGCCCCAGGGCGGCACAAGGGGCCGCATTTAACGTGTCAATCATCTCAAAGATTTTATGACTTTTTTTGACATCTTATAATATCTCTAATGTCTATTATATCTTGTGATATAATTATTAACACCACTTTATTGTGATTATTATGATTATTTTTATACCAACACATCTTCAATTATTAATATTCGCAGTTGCTAGAGAAAAATGAGAACGACTAGTTTTGAAAGCCTTACTTCTCCCAATGGAGGTACATTCCAGAAGGTCACCAAAGCAATCCACTTTGCACCACTTTCACAGAAACGTTATTGCACAATTATACTATCCTACCCTTATATACTTTGTGTGTGTGTACTTGTATGTATGTATGTCATATATGTAATATATATCCATATATATAAAGTATGCCAGAGATGAACAAGTATTAGAAAATTAAATGCACACAGGTCATGTCAGTGCTATGTATAATGTGGTGTAGTACCTACAGATGTTCAACAGTGTGGGATCCAGACTGGAACAAGATTTCTAGTCTTAAGTAATTCTTTCTAGGTGCAGTCTCTGGAAATAATGTTTTGGATCCAACGTGCAAGAAAATTAATGGGTTTTAAAGTCTATTCTAAGTCAACTATAACATTTCATTTGGGGATTTCTGTCCTTGTAATATCTAACTCATTTTGTATGGATTCCTTGAGGCCTGGTTTTTCTTTTCCTCTCTGCACATTGCTGCTCAGAGTGATAAATGAAGTTGTATTTTGAATAAAATAGCTAAGCATCCTTTTGTGTGCAATGAGCATGATGGTATTTAGACCTACCATTTCTTGGTATGGTGGTTCCGGTTATGGTGGGGCTGGGGTATTTACCTGGAGCCTGGATGTCCACTGGGAAGTGACACCCCTGGGAATTTTTTGTGTCAGCTTGGCCTCTGATGTCCGCCTGGGGATTGGGTATCCACCTAAGGCCCGATGTTTACCTGGAGCCAGATGTGCACCTGAGGCCTGATGTCCATCTCTGGCCTTATGTTCACCTGGGGACTGATGAACACCTGAAGCGTAGGTATTCATCTGGGGCCTGATATCCACCTGTAGTATGGGTGTCAACCTTGGGGCTGATGTTCAGCTGGCGTCTACTGTCTACTTGGGGCCTGGTGTATACATGGGGCCTGGGCATCCACCTGGGACTTGATGTTTAAATATGGTCTGGAGTTCTCTTAGGGCCTACTGTTCACTTGGGGCCCGGGCGTACACCTAGTGCCTGATGTCCCAGGTGGACACCTGGGTACCAGGTGATCTTCAGGGCCTAAGTGAAAACTCCAGTCTCTAAATGGGCGACTAGGCCCCAGGCTGATGTTTACTGGGGCCAGATGGACCCAAGTCTCTGGGAACACCCAGGCCTCAGGTGGACATCAGCTCCCAGGTTAATTCCAGGCCCAAGCTGGACCTCAGGCCCCACCTGGACACAAGTAAGTAGGTAGATGCATAGGCCCTGGGGAACATCAAGCCTTAGGTGAACTTCTAGGCTCCAGGTAGACATCTTGCTCCTGTTGGACACCTCGTCCCAGGTAGGCATCAATCTCCAGGTAGAAACAAAGTCCCAAGTTGGACATCAGGCACCAGGAAGATTTCAGCTCTCCTGCGAACACCAGCTCCCAGGTTGACATCAGGCTACAAATGAATACTGGACATCTGATGTACATCAGGCCCCAAGTTGACACCAAAGGCCCAGATGGACATGTGGCCCCATATGAACACTAGTCCCCAGTCAGCTAGGGCCTGGGTCCACCTGGTGCCTGATGTTTAGCTAGAGACTGGATATCCACCTGAGGCCTAGGTATCTACCCATGGACTGAAGTCAAACTGGGGCCTGATATCCACCTGGGGACTAGGTATCCACTGGGGGTTGATGTCCACCTCGGGCCGGACAATCTTCTGGGGTCTGATGTTCACCTCAGGTCTAGGTGTCCATCTGGGGCCTGGTGCTGATTTGGATTCCAGTGTCTACCTGGAACCTGGGGCCAGGTGTTCACTTGGAGCCTGTAGTTTTCCCTGGGGCCTGGTAGCCTGGCCCTGAGTGTCCATATGTTCTATTTTGGCTTATACCTGAGTGTTCTTACTAGTCAGAAAAGTCTGCCTGATGAACCCCACAACAAATCAATATCCCCCGTGAAAAATGTGTTCTAATTCCACTCTTATTCCCTTATGTTATTATGACTTGATAATAGTAGAAGCTGTCTTATTATTCAAATAAGTTGAATAACTGAAACAGTGGATCAAATAAAAATCATGAAAAATCATATGCTGCATTAAACATTTGGTTTTGACATAAACCACATAAGTGTACACTTTTTTCTAGTTTACATTTAAAACTTCTTGTGGCAATAGTCTGCTGATTAGAGTTCCATGCAGCCTCTCCCATGCGCAAACAACCATCAATGAATATACATATGTCCAATTTCTGTTATTTTTAGATGGAAGGAAAATGTAATTCAGAAAATCCTGAGTGCATATGTCATCTTGACAGTCAATTATTTTTTTCAGTAATTTTCAAACCTTATGTAATAGTATTAATTTTAGCAACTAAACTTTGTTTCTCTAAACATTAGATAACATTTCATAGAAACAAAGTCATATTTCATTGTGCTCATATTTTTAGTGTATATAATATTCACAAAAGTTCAAAAATACCATAACAGGAACATGTTGGGCAAACACATTTGAGGTTAAACACATTAAATCTTACTGATAAAACAATGGGAAGCACGAAATGTACACGCTCTCCAGGTACTAGCCTTCCAGTCACATTGTTGGGCTCCTATAGTATTAGCCACCATGTTTGCTGTAGAATGAAGCGTGTTGATTAATGAGAGTCAACTATGTAAGGGCCTGTTAAGAGAGCTTGAAGTACCACATTCAATTTCCTTTTATCGTGTGGAATGTTAAGCTTTATAAGAGCAGGGAACTTGACTATTGTGTTCACCACGTGTCTCCAGTGTGTAGCATTGTGCTTTGCTCGTAACAAAAATCATATATATTTAATACAGAAAATTCATTTATACAACACACAACATACACACAAATGCAAATAGCAACAAGAATATTTAACAATACAGTACGTCAAATAACGATTCTGGGAACTATCCAACTATCTAATTTTAACAAAATGGATTTGTTAATCCATTTTGTTAAAATTTGTTAAATCAATGGAAAATGATTATTATTGTAATAGAAATGAGGAAGCAACACATTTGTATATTATTGATGGAAGTGTGAATTGATACATGATTCTGAAAAATGAAATTTTAGAATAATATATGGGCTCAAAAGCCTCAAAAATATAAACATACCCTGATGTCTTTAGAGATGTATGTAAAGATCTGTGTAAGATACTTTTACAGTTATACTCATGTCCATAAACATTCCAAATGCCTAAATATCTACAGAGGATTTATTAAATAAATAAATAACTTACATATGTAATAAATATTCTAATGAAATATTATGCATATATTTCAATCATGTATTCATAGATTCTTTAATGACATAAAAATGCTTACCAAACATGAGAAACAGAACTCCATATTTATAAAATCACATTGATTATGAGACATACCCACACATTCACAGAAGAAATACAACAAACCAGAAATCATTATTTATTTTAAGGATGATAATAAAGTATTTGCAAATGTTTATTGTTTCTCTCTATTTTTATTTTTTCTATAATAAATATACTGTGCAGAAATCAGGGCAATGCCTTTTAAGTCATTAAAAGGCAATTTTTATTTCTTGTATCTTTTTCTTGTCCTTTGAAATATCACCAGGAAACTAGTCTTGATTATTATATTTAGTGAGTTGGAGAGAGGATATGACGTTTTATACATATTAAAATGCTAGTCTAGCATGACTTTGGCTTAAATTTGAGTGTGTCACATGTGATAAAATGTTAGCAGTAAAAAGAACATTAGAGCGGCCCTAATTAAAATTCCATCTTTAGCAGTAAGTGGCCATGCACTATGTCCACATTAAGCTTTCCATCAAAATGTGTTTCAAAATTGGTAGTGCTTATATTTGTGTGAGAAAGAGAAATTGCAATACAGAAAATAATACAACTAATCAGCCAATATTCTTCAGAATAAGCATGTGCTTTTTAAAATGTGGCAGTAAATGAATATTCATTAGGCATGAAACCTTTACAATTGAATATTCATGACAGTTTGTAGTTTCTAAGTGAAAATTAAATTTTTCTTTTTAAATTTTATTTTAGGTGCAGGGGTACATGTGCAGGTTTGCTATACTGGTAAATCGTGTGCTGCAGGGGTTTGATGTACAGATTCTTTTGTCATCCAGGTAATAAGCACAGTTCACAATAGGTCATTTTTCTATTCTCATCCCCCTCACACCCCCGCCCTCAAGTAGATCCTAGTGTCTGTGGTTTTCTATTGTGTGTCCATATGTACTCAATGTTTAGCTCCAACTTATATATCAGAACATGTGGTATTTGGTATTCTGTTCCCCTGTAAGTTCTCTTAGGATGACGGCCTCCAGCTCCATCTATGTTTCTGCAAAGGACAAGATCTCATTCTTTTCTGTGGATGCATAGTATTCCATGAGGTATATGTAATACATTTGCTTTATCCAGTCTACCATTGGTGGACATGTAAGGGTGATTCCATGTCTTTAGTATTGTGAATAGTGCTGTGATGTTATGGTAGAGTGAGTTATATTCCTTTGGGTATTCAATAGTGAGATTGCAGAGTCAAATGGTAGTTCCTCTTTGAGATCTTTGAGAAATCCCCAAACTGTTTCCCAAAGTGGTGAACTAATTTGCATTCCCACCATACATACACCAGGGAAGTGTATAATTATTCCCAATTTTCCCCAATCTCTCCAGATTCTGTTACTTTTTTACTTTTCTAATAATAGCCTTTCTGACTGGTGTGAGATGGTATCTCATTCTGGTTTTGATTTCCATTTCTTTTTTTTTTCTTTCTTTCTTTATTCTTTTTTCTTTTTAATTATACTTTAAGTTCTGGGATACATGTGCAGAATATACAGGTTTGTTACATAGATATAAACGTGCCATGGTGGTTTGCTGCACCCATCAACCCATCATCTACATTAGGTATTTCTCCTAATGCTATCCCTCCATTAGCCCCTCCACCCCACCACAGGTCTTGATGTGTGATGTTCCCCTCCCTGTGTCCATGCATTCTCATTGTTCCATTCCTACTTATGAATGAGAACATGCAGTGTTTGATTTTCTGTTCCTGTGTTAGTTTTCTCAGAATGATGGTTTCCAGCTTCATCCACATCCCTGCAAAGGATATGAACTCATTTTTTTTTTATGGCTGCATAGTATTCCATGGTTTATATGTGCCATATTTTCTTTATCCATTCTAACATTGTTGGGAATTTGGGTTGGTTCTAAGTCTTTGCTATCATGAACAGTGCTGCAGTAAACATACGTGTGCATGTGTCTTTATAGTAGAATGATTTATAATCCTTTGGGTATATATCCAGTAATGGGATTGCTGAGTCAGATGATATTTGTAGTTCTATATACTTGAGGAATTGCCACACTGTCTTCCACAATGGTTGAACCAAGTTACACTCCCACCAACAGCGTAAAAGTGTTCCTATTTCTCCACATCCTCTCCAGCATCTGTTGTTTCCTGACTTTTTAATGATCACCATTCTAACTGGTGTGAGATGGTATCTCATTGTGGTTTTGATTTGGATTTCTCTAATGATCAGTGATGAAGAGCTTCTTTTCATATACTTGTTGGCTGTATAAATGTCTTCTTTTGAGAAGTGTCTGTTCATAACCTTCACCCACTTTTTGATGGGGTTGTTTGTTTTTTTCTTGTCAATTTGTTTAAGTTCCTTATAGATTCTGGATATTAGCCTTTTGTCAGATAAATAGATTGCAAAAATTTTCTCTCATTCTGTAGGTTGTCTGTTCACTCTGATGTTTATTTTGCTGTGCAGAAGCTCTTTAGTTTAATTAGGTCTCATTTTTCAATTTTTGTTTTCATCACAATTGCTTCTGATGTCTTTGTCATGAAATCTTGTCGGGGCTTATGTTCAGAATGGTATTGCCTAGGTTGTCTCCCAGGGTTTTTATAGTTTTGGGTTTTGTATTGAAATCATTAAGCCATCTTGATTTTTGTATATGGTGTAAGGAAAGGATCCAGTTTCAGTCTTCTGCCTACAGCTAGCCAGTTATACCAGCACCATTTATTGAATAGGAAGTCTTCTCTCCATTTCTTGTTTTTGTCAACTTTGTTGAAGATTAGATGAGGTGTGTGGCATTATTTCTGGGCTCTCTATTCTGTTTCACCAGTCTATGTGTTTGTTTTTGTACCAATACCAGGTTGTTTTGGTTACTGTTGCCTTGTAGTATAGTTTGAAGTTTGGTAATTGGATGCCTTGGGCTGTGTTCTTTTTGCTTAAGATTACCTTGGCTATTTGGGCTCTTTTTGTTCCATATGAATTGTAAATTTTTTTTTCAAGTTATCTGAAGAATATCATTGGTAGTTCGATATGAATAGTAATGAATCTGTAAATTGCTTTGGGCCATATGACCATTTAACAATATTGATTATTTCTATCCATGAACATGGAATGTGTTTCCATATGTTTGTGTCACTTCTGATGTCTTTCAGCAGTGTTTGGTAGTTCTCCTTATAGAGATCATTCACCTCCCTGGCTAGCTGTATTCCTAGGTATTTTCTTCTTTTTCTGGCTATTGTGAGTGGGATTGCATTCTAGACTGGGATCTCAGCTTGGATGTTGTTGGTATATACAAATGCTACTAATTTTTGTACACTGGCTTGGTATCCTGAGACTTTGCTAAAGTGCTATTTTCCTTTACTATTTTTTAATAGTTTAGGTATTTACTGTTGAGGTAACTGTATTCCCAAATTCATAGTTAATTCATATATAATAGTTTCCTTTGCATTTGCTTTGAAAATGTATAAAACGTAAATAAAATGTGAACTTATAGGCCCACCCATCAACACTCTTTAGGTTAGCATACATGCTTTATGTTTTCCTTAAAAAAGAGACATCATAGGTCATACTTAAAAGACAATGGAGTTACTAGCTAGAAGGATGCTGAATATCCAAATCATTTTTTTTTTTTTTGAGACAGAGTCTTGCTCTGTCACCCATGCTGGAGTGCAGTGCTGTACAATCTCTGCTTATGGCAACCTCTGCCTCCCAGGTTCAAGAGATTCTCCTGCCTCAGCCTCTCAAGTAGGTGGGATTACAGGCGTGCACCACTGCGCCCAGCTAATTTTTATATTTTCAGTAGAGACGGGTTTTGCCACATTGGCCAGGCTGGTCTTCAACTCCTGGCCTCAGGTGATCTGACTGCCTCGGCCTACCAAGGTGCTGCGATTACAGGTTTGAGCCACCACATCCAGCCTCTAAAGCACTTTTTAGATAGAAGCTACCCAGGAGAGCAGCAGCACAATCAATAATATCCCAATTCAAATTTGCGTGACAAATATCACAGAGGTTTTGAGATTGGCAGTAGCCAGCATTGAGTATACAGACTAACACAAAAACTGGATCCTTAAAGTGAGATACTGACATAACAAAATTGGAATACATATTATTAACTTAGTAGGGGGCAACAGATTGCAAGAAAATAGGTAAAGTAGGTTGGTCACTTGGTGATTGCAATGAAAACACATTTGAAACCATAACCTGACAAAATCATTTGTACATCAAACCCCAATGATATGCAAATTACCCATGTAGCAAACCTGTATATGTAGCCTCTGAAGCTAAAAGTTGAGGAAAAAAAAAAAAAAAACATAAGAATAAGTTAAGGTAAACAACAACCACAAGAAAGCATAACCTGTGGTAACTTGGAAGGCAGACCAAGGCTGACTCAGTTTATAGCTCTAAAAGTGTTTGAAAAATACATTCTTGTAGTATGTGTTATTATTATGGATGATTTTAGCAAAGTATTACAAGAAAGAGATGAGCACAGAAAATAATTAGCAGATTTAAAGTGAAGCGGAAGGGAATAAGGAAGCTCGGAATAAAGGTTGAAATTTAAAATGCTTTGAACAACCAAGACCCAGAGAAATTGCACAGCTGAACAGTGTTTCATATTTGTGCCAAAGATCAGATAAAGGGCGTGCTCTGCCCATTCAAGCTTGATGGCCACAAGCTTATCTGACTTTAAGTTGAGATAGAAATAGGCATGACAGCAAGATAGCGAAGAAATGAAACACAGTTGAGAATAATGTCTGGTGGTTTGAGCTACTTGTACCTGAAACTGACTGGAAGCAAATAGTTTGCCAAGTTCTTAAAAGATTTATATTGCCAAATAGCCACAAGTCCAGGTTAAACAGTATTTGACTCTGCAATCCTAGAAAGAACTCCTGGACGTGAGCATCAACATGAGATGGGTTCTGTAAGCTGGACAGCCAAGAAATAGATATTTTTCATGTCTAATTGAGATAAGGCATGGAGGATGAGAAGAAATAGCGCTCATTAAATTGGGTTTTCTTAACAAGGTAGTTCCTTCCAGAGAAGATGATCAGGTCTAATTGAGAAGCTTTCTTTTTTCACCAGGAAGTGGGTCCTCACAATATGTTCTTAGCTGGATTCCATAAATGCCATGGATCAATGACTTCTGTGTGCCTTCTATTCTCATGTTTTCCAAATAAGGGTTGTTATTGATATTACTGTGTCTCTATCTGTCATTATGGATACATGAAGGATCCAGGGGCAGGATAAATGGATTTTTAATTTGCAGATTACAGAAACATGAACATGCTACTACATGTGGAGCTAACATAGGTATTAGGTTGGTGCAAAAGTAATGGCAAAACCACAGTTTCTTTTGCACCAACCTAATAACTGCAATTAGTCAAAGATTCCAGAAGTAAACTGAATACTGTGATTGAATGGGATTTGGGGGTAAGTGGAAAATAAGAAAAATAGCACTAATGAAATATTGGGTGGCCAAAGGGTAGGCTATAACAAAAACACTGCTCTATGTTTATCTATCTCCTTTTGGACTCACAACTAAAGCTATGATTTCAGGCCCCATTTCAATTAGCTTGGGATCATATGACTAACTTGGGTCCATACAATTTTATGCTTGATTCTCCACATTCATCTCTTTAGGTAAATACAGAGGCATTAGAAGATGGTAGGAGCCTGTTGTTACTGCTTGGAAGCAAACCACTCAGGAAGGAATTAGCAACAGATGAAGTTTATTAAGCCACTGAGATTTCTGGATGTTTGGTGGTGGTGGTGGGACAGCAATTAGTGTTAATAACTTTGAATAATATAAATACATTTTAGCAAAAATATTGATAATGAAAAATTATAATTTTATAATTAACTATTAAAATATTTTTATTTTTAAAATATATTTTAGATATGTAGATATAACTACTCTTTTAACTTACCACAAAGAGGTTTAAGCTTTTGCTATTTCTTTGCAAAGACATCAAAATTCATAATTTTTCACAGTCTATTATTTAAAGAATAAGAAGAAAAATTCTACTATTTTTTTTTTAGTGAAGAGATCAGGAGAGCTATTCCATTTGGCAAACATTGATTTTCAGCAGGGCCTATTTTTCCTCAAATTCAAGGAACACAGAACAAGTTAATTCAGAAATGTGGGTATAGATGACTGTCTAGAAATAATTAATGATAACTTCTGAAGAGCTGTCATAGGTAATATGATGTGTTTAAATTAATAACAGTTTACATCACCCATATTGTTTTCCATGAAAGCTGCTGTTCCATTCTATTTGACCTTAATTGGTATAATTGATAACAGCTACAGCTTGGAGTGTCATTTTAATCATGTCGGTAGAGGTCTCCTGACAGAAGAAAATAAAATCACTGTTGTGAGTTATTTATTATTAGTCGGGAAACAGAAAGGTAAAAGAAATGACTGTTTTATTTTTAACCTGCAACTTTGGGACTTCTAAATTATAACAGGCAATTTACTAATGGGATTAAAGGGTTTGTGCTAATTGCTAAAAAAATTAATGAAAAATAGTTCATAATGTAATTTGACATAATTGAAAAAATGAGAAAATTAGTTGGTTGCAAGTTAGAGATATCAATAAACAATTCAAGATGAAGAGAATATTCTAAAATGTTCTAAATGTTAGTATGACTCCTGGTGAATAAGATTTCTATGACAGATATGCTGTTTAGCGCTGATTATTTACAAGTTTAATTTTTAAATTTGAAATACAAATTGAAAATTATGCTAGTTATAAATGTGACTATTTCTTGCTGATTTTAATGGGTTATTCAGTGTGTGCATGGTTGCTGTGTGTAACTGGGGTTAAATGTTGAAAAAAATGGATATTGCTAGTTTAATAGTCTTTTTGTGATAAAACACAGAGTCAATAGTGAGTCTCCTAAGCCCTTTTTCTACCAAATATTGCTGAATTATTACAAGATAATGAGCTGGTCTTTCCAATAAAATATTTTGTCTTTCACCTTTATCACTACTTTCAGAAATTTGTTTCTGTTTTTTAAAAAATAATAGGAAGGCAAAATTTATTTTAACAATACGAACTCAGGATTTTAATTTTTTGGGCAATTGAAAAATGTGTACTATATCTACCTATTGAAGAAATCTGAATTCTGAGCCATTTCTTATTTCTTGTTTTGTTCTTGTTTTTTAAATTTGAGTAACATTCATACTCTACTTTATGACTTGTAACAATTGAGTCATTATGATATGTTTGTATTTTAGTGTGTGATATGGTTTGGCTCTGTGTCCCTATCCAAATCTCATCTTGAATTGTAATCCCCACATGTCAAGGGAGCACCAAGGTGGAAGTAATTAGATCATGCTGTTCTTGTGATAATGAGTGAGTTCTCACAAGATCTGATGGTTTTATAAGTGTTTGGAAGTTCCTCCTGCATTCACTCACTCCATCCTCCTGACCTGTGAAGAAGGCATCTGCTTGTCCTTTGCCTCCTGCCGTGATTAAAGGTTTCTTGAGGCCTCCCCAGCAATGAAGAACTGTGAGTCAACTGAATCTCTTTCCTTTATGAATTAATCCATAACTCAATACTGTCTCACTTTTCTTTGATTCTTCTGCTCTAACTCCTAGCAACAAAATTCCCATGATGCAGTGTTAACTCCACCAGTGCACACAAAGATCATGACAAATATTACAGGACATAGAATGGTGCCTGGCTCATGGCAGTTCAGAAATTAAAAAACAATATTAAAAAAAAAATCTATGCAGTTCAACTGTAACTTAGACTTCTTTAGAAGCTCTTTTACTCAGCTTACCCATAGCTAGTGAAATCACTACAGCAGTGGCCATGTTTGGGGGCCTCCTTTCCCACCCCTGTCCTGGATTGTCTCTAATTCAATTCTTACACGTCTGTATCTTCTTAGCTTTCGTCTATCATGGGGGAAAAAGTGTTATTCACACTCACTAAAGTTCTTTTTTTTTTTTTTTTTCTAAATCCTTGGTTATATCACTTTTCTTATTCCAGAACTTTGCTTCCAAATTTATTATCTTCCTGTCTAGCACCACAT